>NC_141026.1:16237500-16240000 GCF_052040795.2 Danio rerio
TATGACCATTTATGTGAAGCTGCTTTGACACAATCTACATTGTAAAAGCGCTATACAAATAAAGCTGAATTGAATTGAATTGAAAATACACAAAGCATTAGCTGCATCCCAAATGGCACACTATACACTATGCACTCATTCACTATGTACATATGCACTTAAAAACTCAACTCCATAGTGTCATCCCAAATGAATTGAATCCCTATAATTAATCTCAAATGAGAATTTCACTTTCACAACTCAAAATAAATAAAGTTATCAAAGTGCCTCAAAGCTCCGCCCCTTTCACTATGTGAGCAAACCTGCGGTGGTTGAGTGCGTGAAGTGTCCATTATTCCATACCTCATTTTACCAGTCGAATGAGTGCATCCGCGTAATTAAAGTGCACTTATTATTTTTTATAGTTTTCAGTGTAAACACTTTTTATATTACAAAATGGCGTGGAATAGTGCATAAGTATGCGATCTGGGACGCACCTATTGACTGCAAGATGAAGACAGTGCTAAAAATGTTCTCAAATTAAAGAAACATTTTTTATAACCAAAGTCCTGAGAAAAAACTACTCAATTACAGTTGTTTGGGTATTTTGTAATTCATTCCTTTAAAGCACTGATTATTATATTTACATAAATGGTTTTTGTAGATCCCAAAACTTTTGGGAACACTTTTTCAGAGACATTTGTGAGTATCAGTCACTGACAAGCATAACAAATCATCAGTCATGTTAGTGTTTAATTAGCCGTCATAAGGGTTCAACTCCTTAGGGCAACACAGCTGAGGACACCAGCATTCACTTATAGGCAATAATGAATCTGTTTATTGCATAAATGAGTTGGAAAAGAGTTTGCCTGTTTCCTATTAAGTTGTTTGTCGGTGTAACAAATATCTGGCGTATTTTGTAGTTGTAGACATAATGAGTGTTTAATGAAATTCCTTTGAATATACAGTATTGGTCTTGTTCAAATCACTCTGTCATGCAAGAAATACACATAAATATTTACTTGGCTTCGGCCATCACAGTCACGCAGTATACCCCACTAAAAAAAGCCTTTTGTTAGACGGAAATGTTCATTGGATGTTAAGAGATTTGAAACCCCCAGTGAAAAAAAGAAGCTTTATGTTTATTATGGGAAATTATTATTATTTGCATTCAGCAACTGTTCACAATAAATGTCTGTCAGAAATTGTGGTACAGAAAAACACTTCATGTCATGTGACCTAACCAAAGCACACCATTGGCTACACTAAGGTCTTCTCTTTCCAAACAAACAAATAAATAAATAAATAAACAAATAAATAAATTGGAATGTTAGTAACTCCATGTAACTAGTTGATGAAACAGTGGCAGGGAAATGAACATAAATATAATGTTGCCATATGGCAACACCATGCGGTAGAGGGTTAAGAATGCCTTTATAAAGTCATCAAATTAAAGAGGGGGTTTAACTCATTTACAACAAACAGCTTAATGTGACGACAGAATCAGAGCTATACTGTAGTGATAAAAAATGTCATTTATTATTTTATTTAGTTAGATTGCACAGGCTTTGTGTATTATTTGTTTGTTCTCTCAATATGTTTATATTGCATTGCAAGTCAGTGTCACACAAAGGTCTTCTATTATGTATATTTCATTAACTGTGCCCACTTTTGGCCTTGGACTCGAAGAGAGAACAGAAAAAAAACTTTATTATAGAGCACACTTTCCCCACTCATATTTTGTGTGTTGGATTTGTCCATTAACAGTGGACGTCATTCAGCACAGACAACGTCATAAGAATTCATTTTTGTTTTGTTGTTTTATTTAAACAAAATAAAACAGCAATTAAAAATTCCATTCACACCTCATCTCCAAGGCTATTGTATTCTGTAATGACAATGACATTTGAACATTTTTTGAATACAAAGAAAAGAAGATGTCTTTGTCCTGCTACTGCTAAATTCACAGCTTGACAAAATGACATATTGACTAGAAATTATGTAAAAAAATAAATTAAAAAAAGTAATTTTTTACCTTGATTTTCACTTGTTGTTGGTCCAATAACAGCTAGGGCCTACTCTTATATTATGCTTCTAGGATTGGGGTTGTTAATAAATGTTTAACTTATCATCATCATCATATATATCACTTATAGGGTTTTTTTTTTTATTTCCAGAGACACACTAATGCTTTTGGGTAAAACAGTTTTACATTCTGTGTTGACGTCTCATTTAATATCAAATATTACCTATTTTTGTTTAAAATTAACAGTTTTAATTACAAGAATATCATAAAACAGGCATTAACACCAATTTTTGCCCTAAATCACTGTGGCAATCTTGTTTAATTTACTATATTTTTTTTAGAGACTGGGTGGATCTCCTGGAAGAGTCCATAAAGTTATCATTTTTGTTATCAACGTCATCATGAGTTTTTAGTCTTAAGTAATATATAAAAAAACAGGCTCTCTCGGGTGCAAAAGAGTCTATTAATCTATTAGTTAATTATACATTTTTAGGT
>NC_141026.1:16247500-16367500 GCF_052040795.2 Danio rerio
CTTTTGTCTAAGCAAAGTCAGAGCTTACTGTCCTAATTAAATTATTAAAAATCAGGGCATGATCATATTTTATTTTATTACAATTATTGTAATCTAGAGGCCTTTGCCACTTCTGATACCAAATGATCAACTAGAAGTCAAGCTATTATTTGCTGTTGTCTTACACTTTTGGGACAAAATGATGATTGATTGATTGATTGATTGATTGATTGATTGATTGATTGATTGATTTGATTGATTGGCTGGTTAGTTGGGTGGTTGTTTGGCTGGTTGGCTGGTTGGTTGATTGATTGATTGATTGATTGATTGATTGATTGATTGATTGATTGATTGATTGATTGATTGATTGATTGATTGATTGATTGATTGATTGATTGATTGACTGACAACACAACATGGTTGTCTGACATTTCTCCTGATCATCAAGAGTCGTAACATGCTAAAAGAAATAAATATACACAAACTACAGTGCATCCACAGTGTGAAATAATGTAGAAATTCTTGCTTAAACTAAAATTAAACCAATCTTTTATTATTATTATTATTATTTATTTATTCTTTTTTACAATTTATTTACAAATTAAATATATATCTATAAATCACACTCACAACTTTAGTAGGGGCACCTGTTCAACAGCTTAATGTGAATAACTTTTCAAAACTACAATCTGCTGAAGTTGAAATCAGCCTGGGGAACAAAGGTGATTTAAGTAACTTTGAAGGCTGTATTGTTTTAAGTGAAAGATGGGCTGGTTGGAGTTTCTTGGGTTTACTGTTATTTACACAAACAACATCTTTGGAGTTTACAAAAAAAAAAAAAAAGGAATAGAAGATAGATAATATTCAGTAAAAAATGCCTTATCCCAGGGGTCTGAAGAAAATTCAATTCATCTTTATTTCTATAATGCTTTTACAATGTAGAAAATAGAATAGAAGTTCTAGTAAAATGAAAATGTGTCAGTCCAATTTTCACAACAAATTCACTGTGATACAACTGAAGTTCTACAATACAACCTACTGCAGTACATCTACTGCAATACAACTGAAGTATTACTACAGTACAAATGCAGTACAACTACTGTAATAATGCTGAAGTGATGCTGCAGTATAGCCTAACTGCCATATACTGCTATTGCAAGAAAACTGAAGTACTTCTATTAGTACAACTATTACTTTTCGGTGGACAATGTTAGGTTTCCAAATTAGGTTTCAGTACGTCAGTATAGGGATATGTTATATAAATGTCCAATCATTTATATAACATATCCCTATATTTCCCCTTTCAGTGCTTCAGTTGTACTACAGATTTGACTTCTGTTGAACTTTAATGCATTGTAGTTGAACTGTGTTGATACCACATTATACTGCAATTTTGCATTGAATTTTGTCACAGTTATCCTTGTATATTGGCTACTGCTGTTGTTCTGATCAGTTCACTGCAGTCATATTATTTGCAAATAAACCCTTAAAATACTTTTTAGAGAATTTCTTGAAACCAACATAACATAACCCTGAAAAAGTACAGAATATTTCTGTAAGATGTTGAAAAACAAGCCCTTTGGTACACAAGTGCAGATCAGTTCTTACCACACCATTGGCATGTTAGACTACAGCAGCACAAGTGCAGTAAAGATGATTACTTGTTTTTAATCCAGTTTACTGCAGTGCTGTTGAACTTTACAGTACTGTATTTGAACTTTTTTTATACTTCATTGCATTGCACTTCAATTTTGCAATTGCACTTAATTTTACTGCAGTTTTACTTCTATATACTGCTCTTGTACAGCAGTTTTACTTCAGTTAATTTTTGTAGGGGAAACCTCAGTTTAACTTATTTATCTAAGCCCATCTGCCTGTACCCTGAAAACATCCATACTACTCTGCAATAAATTCAGACAAAGGGACGTGGGGGAGATTTAGAGAGTTTTGGAGTATAACTTCAATATCTAATATTTAGTATTTCGGCTTACAAAGCCTAAAGTGTATTTAAATGGGGATTTAATCACAATATTAAAGGTGCAGTGGGTGATCTGCGTAAATACTAAGCGATTAGCATATTATCTTTAGACTGCAAGGGCGACTGTGTTTCAAAGCCACGCCTCCTGAAATCGCAAATGCATGCGCCAAGACATGACAGCAGACAATCATTAGTTCATGTCATTCACCAGTTAAAAATGTAGTTAGTGGATGGCTGGCGCCATGCAGGAATTACACTAATTACTAAGCCACACTTACATGCTATTGCAGAGTGTATATTCAGAGTAGCATGGTAAACAGTATAGGAAGGTAAACAGTCATTGTTCAAAAATGAACCCATGTGAATATAAAAGAAACTTCAGCTCAGTAAAGCAAGCTAGACGGAATAGTGCTATTTACAGATGTTTTGTTGTTAAACTAAGTCAAAATCTACATTATCAATGCTGTAAATGGACCCTTATGATACTAAAAATAGTCAGAGCTTTTATTGGCTAAACAACACTTCTGTGCATATAACTTACTCATAAAACAACATAATCTACATCAGCTTTGTGTGACTAAAATAGTTATAAAACATAACATTACATGTCTAACAGAAATACTTCAGCCATGGTGTCGTCCTTCCTCCAGAATACAAAAGGTGCTCCAATACTGTTTCAGGATTTTAAAAAGTTTCAGTGTGGCATTTGATTTTACCACGCCTATGATTGCAGGCATGTATGCGCTAATGGCAGATGTGCGGTAACAGAGATGCGCAGAAGCCCAAATCTACATTTGTTGACAGACTGTTTGGGCTACTTATCAGAATTATGGGAGATGTCAGCCTGACATTATTTTATTGGATGAACTTTTTTGTTTTATGCCTTACCCAGAATATAAAAATACATATAAACTAGGGTTGGGCATCTAAGGTATAATGCCGATCCGATACGCATCTCGATACAAAGAATACGATCCGATATACTAGCGATACATTTGTGACATATTGCGATGCAACACGATACGATTCACACCCATATCACGATACAATGCGATAATTCAGCACTAACTAATTAGATCCAGTTTATGAGATTATGTGAAAGAGGATGCTGTGCCATTGAATAAGTTTGATTATTTATTAACCAAGCAAAACCAAGACTTTTTTTACAAACTGGCTTTTCTCTCAGAGCCAGAGTGTCAGTTTACAGTAGAGGGCCTTTTTAGAACATATAGCACATATTATTTGAGTATTTTCAAGATAAACAGAATGTATAAGTGCATATATATAAAAATAAAAAAAAATATATATATATATATATATATATATATTTGCACTCTTTCAACATAAAGGTTTAGCATTGCACAACAAGAATTGTTCCAGGAACACTGGAAGATGCTTTCACAACAACACCGTGGCGCCGCTTCAAGTGAGATTTCAGATTAGTCGTACTGCCCGCGTATTTTACAGATGTGCGGCACATTTTGCAAATTGCATCTGTCCTGTCATGTCGTCCATCCTTAAATCCATTATGTTGCCATACTTTAGATTTAAAACTCAGTGGGGAATATGTTTGTTTTGCTTCTCGCTCTTTCTGAGGGCGCACCACTAGCTTCATCCGCACACCTGATACACTGAGTTGTAGTGTAAGTGTACACATCCGCAAGTCCGTTGCTAAGGCATACTTTTTGTAGGTCGATTAAATTATGCGCCAAAAACAGGTTGACAACACTTGTTAATAAATAAAAAATACATTCCATATTAAAAATATAAGCTGTATCTTGGAAAAACCGATGCATCTCGCAAAAACCGATGCATCTCGATTTGCTTCCAAAATTTCATTCATCCTCTGCTGCTCTACAGATGCACTCGCATCGTGCACGCGCATGACCGCGTATCGATACATATCGATTAATCTTCCCATCCCTAACATAAACACATTTAGATCATTTACTTTATTCATTCCTATTGGACTGTGAAGAGACTTTCAACCAGCACAACAAAACATGTTTCTGAGAATAATCACCTCATGCACCTTTAATGTGTAGGAAAACCTACACGATCTTTGTAGAAATACAACCATTTTATAAAAGAATGATTGCCTACTGTATAAAAAAACTGGTAAGAGAAGAGTTTATATTTAACCCATATTTACCTTTTTACATAACCACATTTAATGATAATATGTAACATTACTGTCTTTTCAAAACCACCACATCTGACCTATTTTACCTCTAAAAGAAATTATTTATTTTCTGAGAAGATTTTCCACACAATTCAAAGGTTTTTTTCTTTATATACATATTCCTTTTAAAAAAAGCAATTACTAACTAAGTGCATCATTTTTTCATATTGATTTAAATATTTTTTCATGCTTTCCTTCATGACCTGCTGCGGGAAAGGAGTAAGGGCAAAAATATGTTGGCTAATTCAATTGCTTGGGGGATGCAGCTGGGTGCCGCCCCAGAATGCTGCTCTCAGCTGGACTGAAGACACAAACACAGCCCCTCCTGGTGCTTCAAACCAGATAAGCCAAAAGTTCTCTAAGCTCCCGTGCACTTTGCCCTTTGCAACTTCTGGGAACAAAATTTCCCAAAAGACGTATTCTGAACACTTTTATGAAGTGCAAGTGGATAAAATGATTTGTTAGTACACAGACATGTTGATCCGCTTCAAGAGATGTATATTTCCAGCCCTTTCCAGTAGATTTCAGAGAAAGGATGCTTTCATGACCGTTTACATAGTTTAAACACTACATCAATTGTTAAAAAAATAAGATGTTGACAGGTAACTAAAGTATAGTATAGTATAGTACAGTGTAGTTTAGTATAGCATAGTACAGTAGGTAATTTTTGTAACCATGAATACTGTTTATGCTCAGGCTGGCAACAGTAGGTGAGAGTTTAATGTGGCCATTACCGCTGTGGCTTGTACCGCCGCCACTCTAAATAGGTAAGAACATGTTTTTAATGTTTGACTGCAGTTTGTGAATATGCCACCAAGGGGCACAAAGGGACGGGATGCGAACGGACAGAAATAACCTAAACAGCAGCTGTAATTATGATACTGTACTTGGAAATGAAGATGAAACGATAAAACAAAGCATTATAATTCCTTCATTAATCATTAAAAGTTTGTTAACACGCTTTATTATCTCTGCGCAGCTGTATTGTGCTATGTTGAACAGATGCAGAGAATTGCGTAAGTTTTAATTTATAATAAATTTTAATGATATGTTATTCATTAGCCGCATTTAACGGTATTTATGACCCAGATGTGTAGCCAATAAACATTACAAACTGTGCTTTTAGAAACTTAAAATATTTATATAAAGCAAGTTATACTGCAATCAGGTGATGTGGTCCATCAGCTCGATAACCTTAATATTATTTAGCAGTGTGTCCTGTGCCACGGTTTTCATATCTTGCAGTGGGCGCACATTTATGATTTGAGGTAATAACATCGCCATGATGGTCAAAGAAATCGAAACATTCTTTTCACCCTAACGCAATTTAATAGGGCACTATAAAGGATAAAGATCAGAGTGTGTCTTATTACGTCTTACAGTGTGATGCATTAATGCATGAGTAAAGCTTGGTTCAAACCAATCAGCGCACTCTATTGTGCAACTTCATTAATATTCATTAGTGTCACCGTGTTTACACCACAGAGACGCCACGTTGTGTTGGCAAAACAAGCGTGAAGTGTTGCTTTTATAGTTTGCTGCCGTTAAGTTTCGTTTTCATTTTCTCTCTGTGAGAGCTCATCTGGATCACGTGTGGATTAACAGTGTACGCGACGCTCGACAACAATAACTTACGTGTCTAAGGAGGAACATTGTTTACCTGAGAGCTGTTCTCATCTGCAAACGCTGAGATCCGGATTCGCTTGTAGTATTCTCTTCATAAAGACGCGGCTCTAGTTGCTGGTGATTGTCCTGTCTCTACAGATTTGGTAAGTGAGCGACAAGTGCTCTTTGTTTATTCAGTTTGTTCATATCGAATTAAGTTAACTATTGCACTGAGTGCAAACATGTTAGCACCGCATTTTGTGACCGGAATAACACATGCGGCTTTCTGACGCTACCTGCCGTGTGCATCTAAGTTTCCGGGAAATGCAGAGTTTTTTTTTCTCTCATTCGCCGTGCGGTATCAAACATTGCATGAAAAATACACGCTTAGAGCAGATCCTTGAATGAAATATCTCGTTTGTCGCGAGGGGCATGAATGAATTCCCTGAATGAAAGAGCCAAATTGCAGTTAAAGTCCAACATTTAATAATTTGGCAAATAATTCGACTACAGATGTCCATGTAGGTTAAACACCATCACTTTCTCCTGTGTGTATTTTGACTCGCGGGTGCCCAAATAGACACTCCCACACCCTCCCACTTTAGTTCCTCCGACACTCCCCCCTAAACAGAGCTGGACACGCCCACTTTTCTGACTTTTTCCAAAGTAGAGGTGTGAAAACACCCTGCTGAAACGAGGGGGTTTCATGGCCCTTTAACTTTGCAGCCTAGGGCTATACTTCCCACCATGTACTGTATCTTTTCTAAAACGTACAGTATAATGTAAAATGATGTTTATTACTAAGAAAAAAATAAATAAAATAAAATATATTTTAATTGAACACATTACATCACATAATGTACAAATGGCACACAGATAAATGTAAAAGATTTTCCTCATTTAGGTGTTGCTGTTGCTTTTGTATCCATATCTGAAATGTACAACACTTAGGTATATAAAAGTTGATGAGAAAGCGTACTGGCTGCTGAGGCAACAGCAACCAATCACCTGTACCGTGTGTAATTGGGTGCCCAATAGAGTTTCAGGACAGAACTTTGTATTTAATAGACAAACTAATGTGTAACCAAAAGCTTCTATATTCCTAAAATCTCTAAAAACAGTCCATTTTATTTTTATGGTTATTTAGTTATTGTTTAAGAATCTGCTTGCACACAATGGGGGATAGAGTTGATGACATGAGGGTGGCAGTTTTGTTGCTGCTTGGTGAGTCTAAGAGCTGTTATACAACACAGTGATCCAAACAACCATTCACCTGCTTCCAGAGCCACTACTACCCCCATGCTAGCACTGTCAGGCTATCCCACAGCAGTGAGTAGGAAGAGATTTAATTGAGCTTGGCTTCATCTTCAACCTCTTATTTTCCCTCAAAACACTGCCAAGAGATATTTATGGTTTCTCACAGTTGTCTTGACAGGGTGATTTTGACAACGATAACTGTGATCAGCTGATCAAAATCTTTATTGACTGTTATAATAGGTCACTTTGACAACAATTTTTTCTTAGTTGTAGCGGTTGATCATTTTTGAGCACAGCTGTTACGAGCATGTGCATCATATGGTGTAACTTGGCCTGCGGTGAATGTAGCACTCCCACATGTGTAATATCTCCTGAAGCAAATATTGGTTTGTTCATAATTACTAGTTTGAAGAGAGTGCGTTTTGCATAATTTACAGGCTTCTGTGAATGCAATGTGTCTGTCCAATATATATATATATATATATATATATATATATATATATATATATATATATATATATATATATATATATATATATATATATATATATATATATCATGTAAACTACAGGGAAAGAGGAGGGAATAAATGCTGTGTTTATGCTTTAACTACAGGGAACAAGGAGGGAACAATGCTTTACTTTAATTTACAACCAGCAAATGCTGTATTTACCGATGGGAACATGGAGGGAACAGTGCACCACCATTTTAATTTACAACCCGCAAATGATGTATTTACCCTTTAACTACAGGGAACAAGGGGGAACAAGTAGGGAACAATGCTTAACTTTAATTTACAACATGCAGATGCTGTATTTACTCTTTAACTACAAGGAACAAGGGGAAAAAATAAACAATGCTTAACTTTAATTTACAACCTGCAAATGCTGTATTTAACCTTTAACTACAGGGAATGAGAGGGGAACAATGCTTCACTTTAAATTACAACCTGCAAATACTGTATTTACCCTTTAACTACAGAAAATGAGGGGGGAACAATGCTTCACTTTTAATTACAACCTGCAAGTACTGTATTTACCCTTTAACTACAGGGAACAAGGAGAGAACAATGCATCCCTTTAATTTACAACCCACAAATGCTGTATTTACCCTTTAACTACAGGGAATGAAGGGGGAGCAATGCTTCACTTTAATTCACAACCCAGAAATGCTGCATTTACCCTTTAACTACAGGGAACAAGGAGGGAAAAAGCTGGACTTCAACGCACAAGCGTATCAGTAAGAAGAGAAAACTACAGCAGCAGTTTTAATTGACTGGAGGCCAAATTATACACTACATTTTTCTATAAAAACATCAGCTATAATTTCACTGAAATGCAACCGTTGTTACCGCCCTTACCCTAGACGTGCTGGTCTGAGTATTTCAGATACTGCTGATCTACTGGCATCCATCTCTAGGGTTTACAGAGAATGGTCAGAAAAAGAGATAATATCCAGTCAGCAGTAGGGTTGGGTATCGTTTGGTTTTTTTTCGAAACCGGTGCTAAATCAATACTTTTCAAACAGTACCGGTGCCAAAACGTTGCTTGAACCCATACCTTTTAGACACAAAATTAACAGACAAAAAAATAAAAGTTTCCTCCGCAGTTTGTGTCTGTGGTCCTTTAAGATATTAAATTCACTGTTTACGTGGTGGACTCTTGATCAGAGTATTGTCTTGATCATATTAAAATGAGAGTATTGGTATCCATGTAAACGTACTCAGATAATGTGTCAGATGATGTCTCAAGCTATTAGAGATGGTCCATTCTTCACCTTTAAGGTGATTCCCTGAGCCCTGACATGTTATAAGTCTGATGTTTCTCCCTTACACGCAACTTTTGTAAAGCATCTGCTACATGTTGGTGTGTCAGAATCCTTGCTTAAAAAATAAGGGCATACTGTAGAATACTTAGTTTAGGCAAATTAGATGAACACGATGCTGCATGTTGATGAAGTTAGCCGCTCACCACATGCGCCGTACTGCTCACTTTGCCTTCTGTAAGCTACAATAACAAATGCCTGACATCGCTGACATCTGTATCCCTCAAAGCTGTTTAGAATTAAACATTTAGAGATTGTGTGACACAATGCTTACTCACGTGTGTCTTTAATGCAACCCTTTAGGCTTCCTAAGCGCGTCACACATCGGATGCGCCGCTCTTAGCCGCGACACGGCGCACACATGACAGTTGATAGTATCACACACCAGACGTGCACATTCGCATGTTATTTAAAATGAAACTATTCAGATGGCGCTCTGTGGCATGGCAGAAATATGAACAGTCATGATGTCGGACAGCAGCTGACTTGTGAACTCTAAAATGCATGACGATGCACGTCGCCGAGTGGCGCCTCCGGTGCGTGACCTGCTTTACGTGCTTGTTACAGCACCGAAATTAGGCAGCGAAATTCATATGCTGATTTGATCTGGTGCATACCGGTTCCAAAGGAGTTTCGGAACCCAACCCTAGTCAGCAGCCGTTCTGTGGGTGCAAATGCCTTGTTGATGCCAGGGGTCATAGGAGAATTGCTAGAATAGTTCAAGCTGATAGAAAGATAAAAGTAACTCAAAAAACCACTCGTTACAATCAAGGTATGCAGAAGAGCAATTATGAATGCACAACATGTCCAACCTTGTGCCAGATAGGCTACAGCAGCAGAAGACCAGCACAGTTGACATTCCTGTCAGCTAAGAATAGAAAACTGAGGCTTCAATTCATACAGGCTCACCAAAAAAGAAGATTGGAAAAACGTTGCCTGGTCTGATGAGTCTCGATTTCTGCTGTGACATTCAAATGGTAGGGTCAGAATTTAGCGTCAACAACATGATAGCATGGATCCATCCTGCCTTGTATCAATGGTTCAGGCTGGTGTTGATGGTGTTATGGTGTGGGGATATTTTCCTATCAGACTTTGGGCCCATTAGAACCAATTAAGCATCATGTTAAAACCACAGCCTACCTGAGTATTGTTGCTGACCTTGTCCATTCCTTTATGACCACAGTGTATACACATTTTTCTTAAACATGACATGAGTTCACTGTACTCAAATGTCAATACGGACCAAAATCTCTGAGGAATATTTCCAGTACCTTGTTGAGTCTATGCCATGAAGAATTAAGGCAATTCTGAAATCAAAAGTGCTCCTACCTGATACTAGTAATTTGTACCTAATAAAGGGGCCGGTGAGTGTATTTCAAACACTCGATTGAAGTTATGAGCTGAGTCTGGAATAAAAATTTTATTAAAATCAAATTAGGTTTTAAAAATAACCACTAATTCTAATCTGGTGTAAATTTTCACATTTCAATTAAAAAAAGACCTCACACTACAAACAGCTGGTGCAACCTTATACTGCTCTAATTAAAAATATCCAATTAACGATACACAGGAATACACAAAAAATCTGTTTGTTTTTTCTTTTCTTCCTCATTTCTCCTTCACTAACGGATCTTTCCAATTTGTATGCACAGGAGTAATTTCAAATGCAATTTTCTCTTCTTTACTTCTAATCCCTGCTATCAATGTTTACTGAAATGTTTAGACAGCAGGGAAATGGTTGTTGTTTGTCTTGATGAAAAGCCCTTTGAAATGTCTCGCGTGTTCCAGTTAATTGAGAGACGATTTTCGTGACCACAACAAAAAGGGATGAAACATGATATAGAATTACAAATATTACATATATCAAATCAAATCTGTTTGGCGATGGCCATTAAAATAAGTTTTATATTTACACACACACACGCACGCACACACACAGCCACAAACACACACACACATACACACAAATAAGGATGGGTGATATCTTATCATATGGCATATACCAGTAAAGATTCTGCCTACAATAAAAATAAGGCTTATCATAATATTAACAATAAAACCTACGGTGTTTGCAATGATTTATTATAGTAGGACGTGTGAAATACAGTTCTGCATTTTTGAGCCTGTTTACAAACTGATTTACTGATGTACTTTAACTTCCTAGCACCAGTCAAGCATTCAAAAAATCTAATTGGTTTCATATCACCAAATGAGAAATAAATAATACCAATTTATAGTATTTAATGCAGTGATAAAGGTTAGTGTAATTGGCATTACATTATGCAACGCTAGTTTATTTATATAGCACATTTCACAGTGGCAATTCAAAGGGCTTTACATAAACAGGAATAAAAGAGACAAGTATAAGAACATAAAACAAATAATATAAAAAGAGATAAAACAGATTCAAATGTTTTAAAACAGGTTATAAAAATATCTTAAAAGAAAAGAAAGACATAATGGTGTGATCTGTTAGACGTAGCACAGCGCTTATTCGGAAAAGGCACAGCTAAACAGATGTGTTTTCAGTCTTGATTTGAATGTGCCCAATGTTGTAGCACACCTGATCATTTCTGGAAGCTGATTCCAGCAGCGAGGGGCATAGTAGCTGAAGAAGGATTAACCATGCTATGACTGAACCCTTGGAATTTATTGTTTACAGTAGGGATGTAACGGTATCAGAATTTCACGGTTCGGTAATACCTCGGTATAAATGTCACGGTACGGTATTTATTGAATCATTTACAGGAAAAACAAAACTTATGAAAATACTCCAAAAAAGTGCCAAAAGTGTCAATGACATACAAATAGTCATCTATCTGTAAGCTTTGAAACAGGAACTTCAATTTTAATAACAAAAAAATATTAAACCATGTAAAAAAAAATAAAGTTTCAATTTAGTATTGTTGAAAACACATCACATTCAACATTTAATCACTCACTCACTTAGATAGAGATGGGTTTAAAGGAAAATTATCATATAAATATAATCTGGTAAAAGCTGGTATCTCTGGGCATTTACAATGTCCCCTGCAACAGAAAAAAAAACGTCTCATTTGGGACTGAGGTTTCTGGGACAAGAGAGATATGACTTGGCCCAGGTTGACAGCAGTGGGTAACGTTGTGCATTGTCTTTTCCCCCACTTGAGAGGACAAACCATGAGTAAGATAGAGGTCTCATGTCTGCATCAATCTGAACAGTGTGCTGTTCAGATTGCTATTCAGTACGTGCGCGACAACACAGCTGATAAGAACTCACGCGACAACACAGCTGATAAGAACTCACGCGACAACACAGCTGATAAGAACTCGCGCGACAACACCGCTATTCAGTACGCGCGCGGCGACAACACCCTCTTTAGAGTTTTTCAGCTCTTTTTCATCCCCGCTTCTAGCAGCACACTCCATTTCCGCATTACTGGATCTGTAGCGACAACAGACCGCAAGGGATGATGGTCAAGCATGGGCTGATGGGAATTGTAGTTTTTGCTACCTCCCGTTCGCTTCATTCGCCTGAGCAAATTTTCTCAGAAGACCTATAGTTTTACCGAGTCATGCGACTTCGGTAATATCGAAAAAAATTAATATTGCGGTATGACAGTATTTACAATACCGTTACATCCCTAGTTTACAGTATATGACCCTAAAATCTGAGTGATCTATTAGGTTTGTATTCACTGAGCATATCTGCACTGTAGGTCCTAGGGCATTTAGTGATTTATAGACAAGTTGTAATGCTTTAAAATCGATTCTGAATGAAACTGGGAGCCAGTGTAAAGACCCGAGGACAGGTGTGATGTGCTCTGATTTTCTGGTTCAGGTCAGAATTCTGGATGAGCCGCAACTGTCTGACTGTGAAAGTCCATTACAGTAATTCACCCTGCTGCTGATAAAAGCATGAACAAGTTTCTCTTGAAGTCCTCACTATAGGCAGCATCTAATTGATGCAATGTTTTGGTAACACTTTACAATAAGGTTCATTAGTTAATGCATTTACTAACATGAACTAATCATGAACAACAAATCTACAGCTTTTATTAATCATATATGAACATTTACTAATGCATTAATAACATCCGAGTCCATGCTTGTTAACATTAGTTAATGCACCATGAGTTAACATGAACTAACAATGAACTACTGTATTTTCATTAACTAACGTTAACTAACATGAACAAATACAGTTTTTATGTTGATAATACGCAGATTTAGTTACTGCTTTGAAATGACTACTGAAACTCATACTGTATCTGACTTTAGAATTCAACTGGTGGCACGGTGTGTGTACGCTGATAGAGACCTATGTATAGAATTCTGAAATGCATGGCGCTGCGTGGGTGCGAGGGTGCCCTCTAGCATCCAGTAAACAGTAAAAATATTAAAATGTGTGATCCCATTTTTAATTCATAGGTCTTCAGCCCTCCTCCTAGAGACCCATGTCCTGTAAAGGTTATTTCCAACCTGCTTCAGCACATCTGCTTGTGTGTATGCTATACGTATATAAGCATACGCATTGTTGGAGATGCTCTTCAGTTGATAAGTTTTCAACAGTGGCATTTGTATTAAACTGAACACTCTGGTTATTAGAATAACCCTCGTTCCCCGAGGAGGCGAATGAAAATGCTATAAGTGGATTTAATCCCTGTATGTGGATTTCGTTCAGAAAGCCAATCGTCTGAAAGAGTATGTAAACGGGCCAATAAAATGCCAAATGAATTGGCAGAGTCAGTTTGCGCACCTAATGCTTGTTGCAATCAATTTAGCATAGAAGCACAGCGAAAGCAAGAAGATGCTCTTTTTAAGCTGAAGAGACTGATATCTACAGCTAAGTAACAATCATTATGGCGATGCAATATAGCATTTTCGTTCCCCGAGGGGTTACTTTAGTAACCAGAGCGTTCCCCTTCGGATGGGAAACTTCAATGCTATTAGTGCATTTAATCCACATAAGGGTAAATGTCTTTAAAACGCCATAATGACTGCAACTTAATTTCGCCTCTGATGAGAGGATAGCCAGGCATAGCATGAGCGCACCTGCATCATAGAGAGGTGCGGTCTTCCAACGTGATCCCTGGTCCTTACTTATCCCACTTCTAAGAAGATTTACGGATTTAGATATATTTTTCAGGTGCCGCAAGCATCTAGATAATTTCTAGGAATTTAAATACGATAGTACGTTGGGAAAGTGTGCATTCCTGAAGGGGAGGACGCGGCAGAGGCCACCTGCTACCCAAATGGGGAGATATGATGGCAGAATATATGAACTAGCCTAAGGAAGTGGGAGTAAGAATATAATAAGATGGTTAGCGGAGAGGGAAGACACAGGTCCGGCTGTGAGGGGGGACTGCACCGTGGCTGAATAAGCATATAGGATCACCTAGTGGGGATTACGCATAGCGGGCACCTATACCCAAAACATGGGCTAACCAGAGGTCAGACCTACAACGTAATGGGCTAGCGAGTGACTCCTCTACTGAGTCAGTGCTGGAGGCCTTGGATGAATCTGCAGGGGTCACCTAAGCAGGGAACTTTACTGACAGAGTGAGTAAGCGCACGTATCTCTGTGTTAGGGAGAATGGCGCAGCAAGCGTGTTTCAACACCTTAACCGAGTTGTTTCCTCAATCACCAAGGGTTACCTAATACCCTTGAGGAAACCAGCTCCACCCTGGATCTGCCTACTCCATGGGCAGCAATTGCAGGCTCACTACGTGGTCTTTAAACGGTGTGGTAGGAACCTTGGACACATATCCCGGGTGGGATCTCAGGACAACATGAGAGAAGGCCGGTCGAATTCCAGGCACAAGTTACTGACCGAAAATGCCTCCAGGTCCCCGACCCTCTTAATCGATGCCAACGCAACCAGCAGAGCTGTCTTCAGGGACAGAAATCTTAAAGATACTGAGTCAAGTGGTTCGAAGGGATCTAAACACAGGCTCGTGAGAACGAGGGCGAGATCCCAAGAGGGCATGAAAGGGGGCACTGAGGAACTGGATGATGAGGTTATGCCTTCCGACAGTGCTGCCAGGCACTGCATCATAGTGAGGGGAGATGGCAGCCACGTAAACCTTGAGTGTGGAGGGCAACAGGCTGCTGTCAAGCTTCTCTTGGAGGAAAGAAAGCACAACGCTGATCTGGCAATTTTGGGGTCTTCTCTGCGAGAGACGCACCATTCAGTGAATAGATTCCACTTCAGGGCGTAGGCGCACCTCGTGGAGGGGGCTCTAGCCTGAGTAATGGTATTAACCTTGTGTCTACAGACCAAACTTGGAGGTTCTAAAGATCGGGGCGAGGGTGCCAGATGGTGCCCTGTACCTGAGAGAGTAAGTTCTCTCTCAAAGGTATCTGCCAGGGGAGGGCCATCGCGAGGAGGGAGAGCTCTGACATCCAGGTCCGTTGGGCCAAAGGGGTGCAACTAGCAAGATCTCCTCATCCTCCCTGGCCTTGCACAGTAACTGCGCGAGCAGGCTCACTGGGGGAAACACATATTTGCAGATGCCCTGAGGCCAGCTGTGGGCCAGTGCATCCGTGCCGAGAGAGTCCTCCGTCAGGGAAAAAAAAACAACTGGCAATGAGTTTTCTCGGGGGAAGCAAACAGATCGATCAGGGCTTCCCCGAATCACACCCATATGAGCTGAACAGACTCAGGGTGGAGTCTGCATTCTCCGGAACGTAAAGGCTGCCCTGAGAGCGCGTCAACTGCACAGTTGAGCTCGCCTGGAATGTGAATGGCGCGCAGCAATTTCAGCCGCGTATGACTCTAGAGGAGCAGACGGCGGGCGAGCTGAGACATGCGGCAAGAGCGAATACCCCCCATGCGGTTGATATACGCCACTGCCGCCATGCTGTCTTTCCTGACCAGCAAGTGCTGCTGCTCCAGCACCAGAAAAAAAAAAAAACAGTGGAGAGAAAGGAACACTGCCAACAGCCCGTGCTGGAAGCATCTGTTGAAACAACAACATGACTGGACGCCTGTCCTAGAGGCACTCCAGCCTGTAGAAAAAAGGGTTTGATCCAAGGGCTGAGGCGCGGCGACAAAGTGCAGTAACAGTGACTCGGTGTGCCAATCTGCAGTGGCGTAGCGCAAAATGCGGTGGCCCCCTGCAGGGATCGCTGACGGGGCCCCCTGATGAAGGGGGGGGGGGGATACGTCAAACGTCAATTTGCATATCACTGACGTCATCACGTTCTACCATTTCTGTTTAACAGCCTATGGTTAATAAAGGGGTATTTATAATTGCACTACACTTTATATAAGCATGTTTGTTTAACTAAATTTATTGCTGTTTGAGTACAGTATATCATTATAGATGTGTAACGTTAGTGAATGTGCAGTAATCTCTCATATGTAATAAACTCAGACAAGTTCAGAAACTGTCACTAAAATATCTGTGATTGTGAACAAGAAAAGAATAAACGTTTTTTGTCGTCGGTACGCAGAGGGGTGATCTGCTCTCGGGCTGCAGGTGGGAGAGGCTGCTGTACGAGGACTGACTGGGCCGCCTGTCAGTGCTGTGAGGCAGGGGAGGGGCCGGCGGCATCACATGCAGCTCGTTGAGAAGAGTAGGGACGGTACAGTATGGAAAAATGACAGTATAAAAAAATCTCCAATAACACACAAAAAAGTCGCTAGATTTGTCGCTAGGGGGGTCTGAAAAGTCGCTAAATCTAGTGACAAAGTGGCTAAGTTGGCAACATTGGCGGCAAGCAATCAGAATGAAGTAGTCCACCGCTTGAGAGGTGTTCAGAGAACACAGACGTGTGAATTTTGGTTCCGACCACAGTTGTTCCCAACAGTTTATTGAAAATCGCGACGACGCGGGGCCCGTCCGCTACGCCACTGCCAATCTGCCAATAGCTATGTTTCCATCCACCTCTTTTATAAGTGTATTTAGACTACTGCAGTTTTTGTCAGTGCTAATTGCCTAGTGGTTATGTGAATCGACATAATATCACTGACAATTAGCATCCTGCCCCTCTCTCTGTTCCCATAACTATTAAGTCTGTAATCTCCTCTGTCCTGAGCATTAAAGGTGAAAACCTTTTTTTAAATAATTATAAAAAGAAGAATATTACAGTTTCTTTTTTTTTTTTTTTTTTGTTAAAGGTGCAATATAAGTGTGAAACCCAGTGGTTGAAGTAGGTATTGCACTCCAGGATCAAAACACATTTTCACTTGGCTCCTCCTCTGATGAGTCCACAAGCACAGGTTGCCAGATTAATGTGTCTGCCTGACTATTAAGCTTCAAGGCTGATTTGAATCGTTTTCTAACTAAAAGAAAATAAAAGACACACGATAGAAGAAATATTTTCCACACTAACCAACGTCTGAAATTTATATTTTAGGAATGGCTTCTATTTCTCACAGGTGAATAACAGGATAAACAACAATGATCACCCCACACCTCATGCTTCCTTCAAATGCTGATAATGTGAGTTTGAATGCCATTTTAAATGACATTTATTGCCATAATACTGAAAGCAGCAGCAGATAGTTCACTCTTAGATATTGAAAATAAAATATATCGATTAAAATGGAAACTTTAGAACTGTACAAGCCAAGTTAACAAATAACAATCATTCAGCGTGTACAGTTAAAGAGGTTTAATATGTATTAAATAGTTTGTAAACCTTACCATTTTGCTAGAGTGCAGAGCAGTAACATTATTCTGTGCTTCTGAATGGTTGTCTTTTAGTTTCTATCATGTTTCATCTGGTGCAAACAGCGAGATTGCTTATCACTGAATAAGTTTAAGAATAAAAAAAATAAAAAGTCATGTGATTTTGTTTTTGAAAGATGTGGTAAAAATTAAATGGGTGCAATGGGCACAATTTACATTTGTAAAATATATTAAATGTTGTTTTGGTCATTTTTAAAAAACCCTTAGTCAAAGTCTACCATCACAACGTGGGTCATTACTAACTCCCAGAATGTTATTAAATGGACACAGTCCCAAATCGTGGTCTTGCACCACCCACCGGGCATTCATTGCTTTTTTATTTATGTTTTCATTTTGTCTTCTGAGGCGCAAGCTATTTATTATACATTATATAAAGAATATAACCCACAGTGGCTTCTTCTGCCATAGCAAATCACATTTTTTCTTTTGATATTTGGTGCCAGTTTATCAGAAAGTGACAATTTTGATCTCTTTGGATAAGAAATGTGCTTTGTTCACTACTGTTTTATAAGATACTACAATTTTGCATCTTTGAATGAAGACATAGGTAATGACATGTGACATAAGTATGTCAGATATTAGCATATGATACCTGACTGACAACTATGAGGTCTCTAAAAGCAATCTGACATTTATAATGTCAGGCAATTGTTTTGATACGTTCTAAAGTTGTTAACATCTGGGAAGTTAATCTCAACTGCCTGAAGTAATAAGAAAGGCAATATATACTTGTCTATGTTTTTGTATAGTTGTAACAGGAGGAGATTATGTGCAATGTTGTTAGCCTCAAGGATATCTAAAAATAACTAGTCTAAAAGCATCCTGGAGGCAAACATCTCAAGTGTATCATGATGAGGAAAGTAAAACTTGAATTTAAATAATTGTGGGGCTAATAAATTGCAAATGATCTTTTTCATAAGGAATTTAATTTGCAGATTATCAACTGTTTAAAAAAATCAAGATAATCTGAGCATGACATGAAGTGACATCGTATGTATAATGGTGTAAATAAATTCTGATCTCACAATGCAGCAACAAAAGTAGCTGGAATATTACTGGGTCAGCTAGAGTTCATGGTCATTTGTGACTGTCAGTTTGCATGATGTTTTTTTTTTTTTTTTTTTAGTGGTGTGAATGTTTGTTTGTTTGCTGGACCCTGCCTCTCTCATGGGAAACTAGCTGATCTCTGTCTAAGCTTTGGTAATCTTTTGGATATCCCAAAGAGATTTGTTTTAGCCTTCAACACACGCTGCACAAAACCCCTGAAGGTTTTAATGCAAACCTCTGCAAATGATGTATCCCCCTGCCTTTTTGAGATATTACCCTGTGTTTGCAACTGCTCATTATTGCCCTGATTCACTAATACCTTTATATCTTTTCCTGACATTGAGACCTGCAACACATTCCAAGAAAAAGTTGTGACGGGAGGAATTTGGAGCTAGTAATCAGTTGAATAGGTTAATTAGTGATGCGATTTGAAACAGGTGATGACAACAGGTGATTGCAATTATGGTGCAAAAGCAGCATCCAAGGGAAGTCTAGTCCTTTAGGAGAAGGTGGGCAGAGGATTGCCAGTTTGCCAACAAGTACGTGAGAAAATAATTGATATGTTTAAAAACAATGTATATTTCATCTTCAACAGTGCATAGCATTTTTAAACAATCTGGAGGAATTTATGTGCATAAATGACAAGGGCGCAAGTCTAAGCTGAACTACTATGATCTCCGATCCCTTAGGTGGCACTGCAGCAAGGATTATCATTTGTCTATATGTGATATCACAACATGTGCTCAGGACAACTCCTTTGTCAAGAACCATAATACATACTGTAGGTACGAAGAAATCAGTTTGTAATATACATGAGGAAGACTTTTCTCATCTTTTCTATGAATGTGATATCTCTCTTAAATTTTGGAATGATGTTACAAGGTAAATATTTTATACATAAACAGAATTTTATTTTATTTTTTTCCTGTTATGTTTTTGCTTCATTATAATGTCTGGTTGTTGTTGTAATTATTGTAATGTTCTAGGACAGTGGTTCCCAACCTGGGGTCTGCGCCCCCCTAAGGGGGGCGCCAGAGTTCACAGGGGGGGCGCGGGAGAGGATAAGTATTGAGGTAGAAAAAGGCATAAAAATGCTCCACTATTATAAAGGACATTGCAATTAATCGAAAATCCGATTTAGATTTCGGTTTCAAACGATTATAAAAAAGCATTAATCGAGATAAATGGTTATTGCATCATATTTTGCCACGTTCCAGTTGTACACGTGTTGCAAAGCGCGAAAGAGCTTATGTGTGTGTGCAGCACGATCACGCAGTCAGAAGCATGCGGCCGGTCAGCATTCACTCTAATTCACACACTGAGACGAGCAGAGGAGCGCAGACATCTAAAGTCATCTTAACGTGAGCGCTTTAATGGTCAAATAGGTGTCAAAACGCGGTGTTTAGTGATTATTTACATTAACCCTCATTTGTGTAATAAACAAACGAGTTGAGGATCAAAAGACGTGAAAGAGAAACCATTAAAGATACAGCGCGCTATAATCCTTTTGCCGGCTGTTTTTATCATTATTAAACAAACATAACAAGAAAACCCTCGCTGGTCTTGACTGAAGGACTGCTGTAGCTAAAGTGTTTTTGTTACAGTGAAGATGCTTAAAGCACAGTTTGTTTCATATTTTTATTTTATTCTATTGTATTTATTTCTCTTTCCTTTGCAGGGTGGAAAATAACTGTATGTATACAGTTGAAGTCAGAATTTTTAGCCCTCTTGAATATTAGCAAACCTTTTCCTGCCCAATTTCTGTTTCATGGAAAGAATATTTTATTAACTTATTTCTGAACATAATAGTTTTGATATCTCATTTCTAATTACTGAGATTTCTTTTTGTCTTTGCTATAATGACAGCACATAATATTTTACTAGATATTTTTCAAAATACAAGCATTTAGATTAAAGTGCAGTTCAAAGGCTTAATTAGAGTAATAAGGCAAGTCATTATAACGGTAGTTTATTCTGCAGACAATCAAAAATATATATTGCTTAAGGGGGCTAATAATATTGACCTTAAATTGGTTTCAAAATATTTAAACCTTTCTTTATTCAAGCTAAAATAAAACAAATAGAAGAAAAAATATTATAGGAAATACTGTTAAATTTCCTTGCTCTGTTAAACATAATTTGGGAAATATTTATATATAAAAAAAAAAAAAATCTCAGGAGCGCTAATAATTTTGACTTTAACTGGCAATGGTTTTGAATAATCGTGATTACAATTATGACCAAAATAATCGTGATTATGATTTTTCCCAAAATCGAGTAGCCCTACTATTATATATGTATTTTTAAGTACCAAAAAAAAAATATCTAAACACATACTTAAAATTCCAACATAATAGTGAAAATAATTAAAATAAATAACTTAAAATAATTATTTAAATTTTGCTCACTCGCGCAATCTGCTTGTCAACGTGTCATAAAGGCAAAATCAAAACAAAAATGGCAGACAAACGTAAATGCAGTGATTCTTCAGAGGCGAAGAAAAAGATTAGACAGTATGAAAAAGCCTACCTAGATTTTAGTTTTATTGAAGGCCAAGACAAGTTAAAACTGATTAATTAATATTTTCTATACATATTACTATATATTAATATTACACAAACACACACACACACACACATATATATATATATATATATATATATATATATATATATATATATATATATATATATACACACAGTACATATGTGTGTGCGTGCGTGTGTATTTATATGGTGGGGGGGCTCCAATGTTTGTATATGTTCATGGGGGGGGCCCCAAAGAAAAAGGTTGGGAACCACTGTTCTAGGATATAGCATATATCTGAATTTTTATTATTACTTTATGTTATGTTTCAATGCTATAATAAAAAAAAAAGGTACAAAGAAATGGACACTGTGTGCTCCGTACTAAAGAAGAAAAGGATTATTCAGACTGGCAGGATCTGTCATGGTATGTCATTGTTTCAGTGCCCTTGGAAAAGGTAACTTACACTTCTGTGATGACACCATTATTGCTTCAAAGTACATAGAAATGTTAGTGCACAATATGCTGCCTTCAAGAAAACATCTTTTCCAGACAATGCAAAACCACATTCTGCACCAAGTGTGCCACACTACTGCTTTTGGGTGAAGGTCCTAGCCCTTATGTGCATCCTGGGGGCTGGCAGCAGTACAAGTTAAAAAGCCCAACCTCTTCTGTGTCTTGAACGAGACTTGAGTACAAATAAAAAAAATTATATTTACACTCGCAATAAAATGTCCAAAAAGATGGTTCTTGTCAATTACAATTTTTCTAGTTTGCTTTGACCTGGTTAAAGAAACTAGGTTCCTCTTCATTTTCATTATCACTATCCCAGCAGAGCAGAGGACCGGTCTTGCAAATGTGTAAACCCTTTCTCATTGGGTTGACACATTTTCCCCACCATTTTTCCAAACAGTTAACACAGATGTCATTCAAGCAGTCCAAACTCCATTGTTTTAGTTTTGGTAACCAAACAGAATCCATCTATTCCTAACTATTAAAAACTACCAACATCAGTATGAAATCACTGAAGCACCGGTTTGACACTCCTTCACACAAATCTTCAATTAGCCATCATTCTGCAAACCTTATAAAAACGATGGAAGGTCTGTGTTGTTCTGTGCCAGCATTGATGGAGGAGGTCAATATGGCTACAGTATGTCCTATACTCCCAATAGATTTGACTGTATATTACTTTACATGTGTTTTCTCTAATATTTACAGTATTTTATTACTTTTGTCTGTTTTTTTTATATACAGTATTTCAGTTTTCATCCACAGTTTGAAAAATGTCATGAATTCAATATATATTCAATCAAAGCACATCTTATTCTTGATCCAATTCTTTGCAAAAAGGCGAATTTGACAGCCCAAATAGAGACAACAAATGCCATTGGCTATAAGCTACAATGGCAAGCAATGGTGGTGCATTTTGAGTTCTGTATTTTATATTTTGTTGTCCATTGTGTAATGATTAATTGAAAGAGCTCATATACTTGTTTGCAAGTTGTGTAGTTTGAAGGTAAAACTAGCTTTTGTTGCATATGTTAAATGTTTTGACACGATATGTGCCTTTTGCAAGCAAAATGTGTCATTTTGACCATGAGTGCCGCGGTTTAGGCCTGTGTGTTTACTGTTTTGAAAATGTGGAGTTTCAGTTGACAACTACATCCAAGCAATCGAGAAAAACTGTAAGTCACTGGTTATCAAGCTGATATAGGTGCACATTTTTATTTTTGTAGAGTATGTTTTTAGCCAGTAATTTAAGGCTGGGCATGTCTTCATGATTGACAGTTGTGATTGACAGTTTGTCAAAGCTGATCAGGAGGAGATTGAAGTGTTATTATTCCATTTCTGTGTTATTTTACCATGACAAAATTAGTTCAGCAGTAAAGTATACTTTCTGACAAACAGGATCTGGTGGAACACTGTTTATTCGGTGAAGTGAGGGCTTTTATCTGGGTTTATTATTAGTTTGCTGGTACACGCCTAACCTAGCCATGACAGGGAAAATGTAGGTGATCGATATCTAGCATTAATTCTCTTTATGGGTCTGAAATAAAAATTAGGAAGACAAAACTAGTGTTAGCCGATCTCCACATTGATCTGCTGTAACTTTATTTGAACTTGATTTAAAGAACATCTCTGATACTTTGAGTTTATGCATGTTATTGTGTTAATCATCTGAATTTGCTTTTATAAAATATTAATGTTTGAAACCAAGTCTTATATAACAAATAGAGATATATTATTTATATACATTGACCGTTGGCTTTTTATTTAAACACTCCTAATAAACATTAAAATGAATGTAAATTTCATCAAATAAACCAAATGAAAATGGAGCCAAAAAATGATAAACAATATTCACCTTATTCTCAGCTGACAAACGGGCGCTGCCATTTGAATCTTTTTGTCTCGCGACTTCCGGTCACATTCACTTCCATTTATTTTTTGACGTTAACAACTGCTAGTTACGCTGCTTGATGTTGCAATTTAATATTTTCTTATTATATTTTGCTACTTGGTCTGTGTAGTCATGCAAACATTTGTTTGTTGAGCAAGTAGTTTGGCCATTTTCTGCCGTTTATTATTCCTAGTCATTTCTCCCATAGGCGACTGAATCGGAAGTTCTAAGACAATCGCGAAAACAGGCGCACTTCCGCATTTTAGAATAAGGTCAATACAAGCAATGTTGCAGCAGCTGATTGACATTGGTTAATGTATTAATACTGCAAAGTTTATTGTACAAATTGACAGGTTATTTTATATAGCGCATGGATGGGATGTGTAAATATCCTGTTGCTATTTAGAAATCCTGCTGCATTTATCTTTATTTAACGCACAATTTTAAATAAAAAAACCCTGTTGATTGCCAATTAAAATAAAAACCTTTCTAAAAATGTATGTGTTGTTTATATGGTATTCCTCATATTTTACAAGCGATATGTCTACTACTGTGAAGATAACAAATACCAACAACCCCTGTTATAAGATAAATTTTTTTGGTGCCCATGGCTGAGTCTATCTTGGGCTAGAGTGCATGAAAGATTGTTTATTTCTGCAGTCCAACATGTTGTAACACGGGGAGTGTCAGAGACAACTGAGTTTGGATCCACGTGCAGGTTTATTCAGAGTCAGGCAAGCAATGGTCAAAACAAGTGCAAACAGATGTATAAAGGCTGTCCAGAATCGTAGTCAAAGGATCAGGCGAGAGGTTTAAATACAGGCGGTAGACAGGGATAACTTGGAAGCAAGGCTAAGGTAAACACACGGGAAAACAAGATTAAAGAAAAGTCACCTTACAAATAAACAAGACTCAGCAATGGAGTGAGTGTGTGTGCTGCTTAAATAGTGTGTGTAATCAGTCTTTGACAATCCTCAGGTGGTGCGAGTGTAATCAGTCAGAATGAGGAAGCATGTGTGTGTGTGAGCGGAGTGCATGTAGGAAAATGTAGTCCATGAATGGCGGATTTATAGTCCATAGTGTTTGAGTGTAAGATCCAGCAATCTCTGAAGTTACGATCGCTGGTAATCGTGAAACATGTATTGCTTTTATTAAATTATAACAGCTTACATCACGGTTTTTAAACCCTATATTATTAAGTGCTTATATTTATATTAGTGAGCCTTTGTAATAGTGCAAATACCAGCGGTCAAGTGAGAAGTTCGGGGGGCATGGTTATTTTGACGTACAAGCGTTTGGTTGGAAGCTTGATTCTGCGGCTCAGCCTCTGGCTCTATCAGACAGTCCTTCCCCACATGCCCAGGCTCCAATTTCAGCAGTCTTTTGTGACAGTTTGTGCCCCTCACGAGGCGTTTAGCCTTCAAAGCGTTCAATAGGGCAAGGTGCTGTCGCATCGTCCATATTTTTTACAGTCATTGTTCTGCACACAATACAAAGTCCTGGCTGTAGAGAAAGAGGCTTAGGGTACATGACTGGCCTGCCTGCAGTCCCAACCTGCCTCTGAAAGAGAATGTGTGGTACATTTTGAAGCGTAAAATGTGAAGACCCTGTGTTGTTGCCCACTTTAAGATTTGTTTGCAGGGTTTGCCGTCAGTCCATTAATGTATTTTCAGTGTTTTGAAAAGGAATGGAAACATTACAAAGTGATAAATGTTTTACTGTTCCATTTTTCTTGAAATGTGTTGCCATTAAGCACAAAAATGGGGGGGGGGGAATCATAAAGAAGATGTTGTATTGTCTGCAATAAAATGAAAGTCAAAGTAAATTTATAAATAACTACTTTCTTTTTTTTATTGCTTCCATACTGTCCTTATTTGATTTGAGGTTGTAAAATGTTCCCATGTGTTTTATATTTTCCTATTTCAGATGCTGTTTCAACATTGCAGAGCAAATAGTTAAAGGTGACAACCTAATGTCTGTCAGACATGCTGAGACATTCTAATAGACAGTTCTTAGTAATGCCATATAGACAGAGAAGTGATCCAAATACTGAGCCCTGAGGCACCCCAGTAACAATATGTTGTGACTGGACATCTCAACCCTCCAAGGGACCCTGAAAGACCTACAGTAAGTGAAGACTTGAACCACTGGAGTGTAGCACCCAATATGTGCATTGTCATGAGGGTATATAAGGACTGTTTAGCCAACAGTCTCAAAAACAGCAAGATGAGTAATAAAGCTGTAGAAAATTTTGTTTTAGGGCATCACCAACCAAAATTCTGAGTTGAATGTCCAGACTGGAGGTCGATTGGTTGTTCTGTTCTGGATTTAGAGTAGGTTTCCCAACAAGTTGTATTGCCAGAGCCTGTTAAAACACTGTGAGAAATGTACCATTTTTGATAATGTACTGAAAACTAAAGTAATTAGGGGAAAGTAGCTTGAAGATGAATGAACTGTATCAACAAAGTGTAAACCAAAACGAGACACTGAATTTAGAAAGTGAACAATAAACTGCTTTTCAAGCTCATTTACTTTTTTATACATTTAAAATACGCAACATTTAAATTACACCTTTGTTATCGCATGCTCATTAGTTTCATTCAATGCCAAGAAAATGTTTTTAACCAATGCTCACAATCATTACACAAATGAGTCATACATTCATTTAATACAAATTATTCAAAAGGGATGCGCTGAATGTCTGTAATTATGAATAATTTCAAGTCGAATTGCATTCATTATTATAATGCATGCCTGTTTTGTGCTCTTTCTCAGAAACCTATTACAGTGTAGGGGACATTTTGATAAATGGCATATGGTATATCATCTTTAGTTCACCAAGAAAGAAGGACAATCATAACATTTATTGAGAATCACAACAGCAGCATCTATTTCTATCATATTTGTATTAAAAGGTTTACCTTTGTACTAAATTTTTCCTCATTCCTATTGCATGACTAATGTGCGAAAAGCATAAGATCTGATACTATGAAACTGGCAATGGAATCATATCTAGAAAGCAATACATTTACTAGCTCTTCATATTTCACTTCTCATCGACTTCAACATAATACTGCAGGAAATAAATGAATATGCCAATACATGGCTCACTTAATAGAACTGAGTCAATACCCTAGTATCCTTTCTTGTTTGAGTCATGGCATGTTCTGCTGCCAGTGTATCCCAAAGACAAATACATTTTTTTCAGAAGAGCCACATGCCACCACCTCATACATTTTAGCAATAATCTGAGAAAGAAAATGTTATTGCAGCTGCACTCCTTTTCTCTGCTTAATATGTTACATTCATCCTGAACCCTCATTTCAGCTAATAACAGAATAAATATTAGCACAATTATGCACAAATATGAGAATGTAAAAGATAATTACACAATTAACTTTTTGTTTATTCTTTCAACTGGTTCTAGTTTACACATAGCCGTTGTTGTTTTTGTTTCTGTTTCCATTTTTTTCTTTCCCTCTTCTCTTTTCCATCTATTTTTATGTCTTGTTTACCTTTTTGTTATCAGTTTTTATAGATGACATTTATATATTCCATTTATATAGCCTGTCTGGATATCTGCCATCTGTCGTGCAAGTCGCATTCGAGAACATGTTCACAGTTTTTTAAGTACAACATTCATTCATTCATTCATTCATTCATTCATTCATTCATTTTCTTTTCTGGATGCAGACCCATTGCAGCACAATCTGAGCTGCATCCAATGATTTTTAATGGGCTCGCCTAACCCCACGCCTAACCTTACAGCTCACAGTGATATCACTAGGCTCCAATGAGCACATTGTGTTTGACATTGCATCTTTGAGAGATGCAATCTCAGCTTGCATCATAAAAGCTGCATCCAGATACTATTGGTTATTTTTGGACAACAATGAATTTAATTTCCAGTGGTGGAAAGAGTACT
The DNA here is from genome assembly GCF_052040795.2 of Danio rerio. Taxonomy (NCBI): domain Eukaryota; kingdom Metazoa; phylum Chordata; class Actinopteri; order Cypriniformes; family Danionidae; genus Danio; species Danio rerio. Next base: position 16,274,907 of record NC_141026.1, read on the forward strand.
GAAAAACTGATACTACTACTGATACTCAAGTAAAAGTACCATTAGTATTGAGTAGTGAGTATTACACTGTAAAAAGTGATGCATTTACATGTATTTTGTGGATGTGTGTACACGTAACATTCTGTAGTGCACTTAGTTATTGCCCAGCGGGCATAAAAAGTCATAAGACGTTAATATTAGGTTAGATTTAGGTTGTGATGTCAGGTGACCAAAATTCAATGTCCAGTCAGCGTCTAAAGACAATGTTTTTTTTGTTTGTTTTTTTTTATGTCCAATAACGACGTCGAATGAAGTTGATATTTGTTGATTTTTGGTTGTTACAGTAAAAAAGTGACCAAAATGCAACGTCGAGCCAACATCTTAAACCAACATCATATTGACATCAAATACTGATATTTATTAGTTACAAATGTCAACCAAAATCCAACGTCTGATAGACATAGTGGTAACGCCCACACAACGTTAAGCTGTAACATCATTAGATGTTGATATTTGGTTGATTTTAGGTTGGACTTTGGACATTGGCATCGGTCTGCTTTTGAGTTTTGACGTCAACCGGTTTTCAATTTCAAGAAAAATGCAATGCACCCATGACATTGGGGTACATTCTGACATCATGTTGACATCTTGTGCCTGCTGAGTGTTTAAGGTCCTTTCAGTTATCAGACAGCAAACATCATCTTCTCATCAGTCACATGCATCTAAAAACAGTCTCAGGGTCAGTGCTTGTTAAGATTTTGGACATCTTCTTGGACACTTTTAATGCTTCCAATCAGTTTGCTGCAACTATAAATCGCCATGTCTGTAGGTAATTTATTATGATGCGATTGACCTTTTACTGTATGTGCAATTTGATTGGACAGGAATCACAGGACTGATTTTTTTTAACCCCCATAGCCAAGAAAAAATAAAGTAGTGACTGTAGGCTGAAAGAAAATGGTGGAGTAAAAGTATTAATACTGCACTAAAAATGTTCATTCATTCATTCATTTTCTTTTTGGGCTAATCCCATTAGTAATCATAGGTTGCCACAGCGAAATGAACCACCAACTTATCCAGCAAATATTTTACACAGCAGATGCCCTTTTAGCTCTAACCCAACAAATGGTTTGTTTTAGCAAATATCTGAAAAACAAGATTCATTTTAATTTTATAACCCATTATATTGACAAATTCTCATTTTAAAGTTCTCAAAATTACATTTTATATTAAGGTCATAGTTTCCATAATATTTAGAATAAAAAAATGACAAAACACTTTGCACAGAAAAAAATACAGATTGTAAGTTTGTTCAAAAGTGCTTTAACCATTTAATCCTTTTTTTATTTTGAAAACATACATTTTTGTTGTATACAACTTAGACCTTGTAAACTATTCAATTTAATTCAATTGATCTTTATTTGTTTAGCGCTTTTACAATGTAGATTTCGTCAACGCAGCTTCACATAGAAGATTATAATGACTTGAAGCAGTGTTAGTTCTGTTTTCAGTGTTTAAGTTCAGTTTAGTTTAGATTAGTTCAGTTCAGTGTTTTAATATTCACTGCTGAGAGTCCAAACACTTAAGGGTAATCCATCGATGCGCAGCTCTACAAGTCCTGAACTATGCAAGCCAGTGGCAAAAAAAAAAAAAAAAAAAACCCTCACTAAATGGCAAAAGCAAAGGAAAAAAAAAAAAACTTGAGAGAAACCAGGCTCAGTTGGGCACGATCATTTCTTATATGGCCAAAGGTCTTGTGCAGTCTTGGTGCCGGAGACTGGAGAACGCTGGACCTCAGCAAATACTCGTCTGTCTCTGGGGAGTCACAGGAACTACTTACAAAGACCTCCCAAACACATTTATACCTCCATAGTGACAAATGGGAAACAGCATAGTCAGAATTGCATGTGTGTGCGCCAAGCATGGATAAAGATAGAGTAAAGATTCAGATTGTGAGCCACTTTCACTTACTTTCACTTTTTTCCACTTATTTCAATAACCATTTTTAATACAAGTTACAGTCAAGACTGTTGACAAAATTCCACCTCTTATTTCTTGTAAATGTCAGGAAGTATGTAAACTAATGTGACATTAAAAATATTAACATAAATGTTATTCTTAATCTGGAGGTTAAATTTCTTGTTGGCTCAAAGCCATCAAAACCTAGAGCTTCCAGAAACAGGAAAAAAGACACCATCTCCTTTGTTACTGGTGGGATTAAATAAGTTGTCATGGTTTTTTAAGGATTTCTTGCAATGTGTGAATATTTGCCAAAATATTTTAAAAACATTGACATATACAGTACTGTATATCCAACATTTCAATCACAGCCAGCTGACAATAAAACCATGTTCATTCAGAATTCACATCATTAACAAAAGGCTGAGTTGCTAGAAACCAATGATGTGAGATGACATCAGAAGCTCATATTTCCTGTTTAATCAGTCAATTGACTGACCTGAACCATCTGTATGACAATTTGTTGCCAATTATATTCAAACGCATGCATCTTTCAACAAAATCCTGTCATCTGTTTAATTAAGCATTAACTATTAAATCCTGCTAGACTCGCGCAATTGGTGACCCATTGGTCTGTTTTGCGATGGTTTCAGATGTCATTTCTGTCACTCCACATACTATTCGGGCATAATCTCTACAGAGAAACTCATTAATGTTACTCTGGATCATATCAAATATCACACCTCTTCTGATATGAGATCATTGTTCTTTTGTGGCTTTGTCTAAGTTATGAGTCATGTCTGTGATTAACTTTAAATTCTTGACTTTACATGTATAAACCCAACTTGTGGGTGTATAATGCTATTAATCGAAAATAACATTGCATCATGTATTGTATTTTATTTAGTTTAAATAATAAACAATTAAAAAAACATCTAGTGATACAGAGGATGCAGTTACTACTGTACATATGTATGCTTGATGTCTAGATGTCAGACAGCGGGAAGACACATTACAAGGTTAATCCATGCACTATGAATTTGGAGGCCTTCAGAAAAACAGTTTAGCCTGAAGTATGGAAATAAACGTCAGAGCATGACTAAAAAGACAGGGTCATGGTAAGCATAAATCCATGTATTAAAGTCTTAGGCACTTTAAATTGACTGGACAAGGTCCCAAAAACTTAAGTTGAAATTAATTGTTTTTCCTTATCGGCAGAATTTCAACACGCTCCAGAGTTGTGCCGTTACAGAAAAGTAACATTGTCATTTTATCTGCTAGAATTAATAATTGTGCACACAAAAATCCATCAATAAATAAATAGAGTGGGTGACCTGTTTCCACACTGTAATAACATAAGCAGAATCCAATAAGCAATGTCAGGGCAAATTAAACTTTTAAAACCAGCCTTGTGCTGCAGCCAAATAACAGCTATGCAATTAAATAAACGAATAAAACACATTATTTTTTTACATAAAACACAAAATAATAATTAAGTAATCTTACCTGCCACCTACCACCTGCGCTTTTTTGCCTTCTTGCCCTGTTGTAGATTCCACAATATTTCAATCGGATTTTAGCCATATACAGTATAATAGCCGCACCTAGCTGTTGCAAATTTGTCAACCACATATCCATAATGTGAATCTTCCATCCCACCACATCCCAAAGGTCCACTAATGGATTGAGATCTGGTGACGGTGAGGATATTTGAGTATAGTCTTCTGCCAGGGCTGACAAGTTTTGAGTTCAGGGTGGAGTGAAACTTATTCCTTGGGGTCAAACCATTATACAATATATAAAATACTCACTGTATGTCATATGCATATGCACATGACATAGATTCAACAAGCTACTGGAAATATTCCTCAGAGATTTTGGTCTATATTGACGTAATGGCATCACGCAGTTGCTGCAGATTTGCACAACCGTGATGTGAATCTCCTGTTCCACTAGATCCCAAAGGTGCTTTATTGAGTTTTTATTGAGTTCTGGTGACTGTGGAGGCTATTTGAGTACAGAAAACTCATTGTCGTCTTCCTGAAACCAGTCTGAGATGATGCCATCGGAAGATGGGTAAACTGTGGTCATAAAGGGATGGACATGGTCGACATCGATACTCAGGCTGTGGTGTTGGCACGATGCTAATGGTACTAATGGGCCCAAAGTGTGGCAAGAAAATATCACCTATCATTACTCCACCACCACCAGCCTGAACCATTGATACAAAGCAGAATGGATCCATGCTTTAATTTTGTTGACACCAAATTCGGACCTTACCCTCCAAATGTCGCAGCAGAAATGGAGATTCAGACCAGGCAACATTTTTTCAATTCTCTATTGTCCAATTTTGGTGAGCCTGTGTGAATTGTAGCCTGTATCCTTTTCTTAGCTAACAAGAGTAGCACCCAATGTGATATTCTACTTCTGTAGCCCATCTGCCTCAAGTTTCGGCATGTTGTGTGTTCAGAGATGCTTGTCTTCATACCTCGCTTGTAACAAGTGGTTATTTGAGTTACTGTTGTCTTTCTATCAGCTCGACCCAGTCGGGTTATTCTCCTCTGACCTCAGGCATCAACAAGGCATTTGTGCCCACAGAATTGCCGGACACGAGATATTTTCTTTTTTCGATCCATTCTCTGTAAACCCTAGAGATGGTTGTGCAGGAAAATCCCGGTAGATCAGCAGTTTTTGAAATACTCAGACTAGCCTGTCTGGCACCAACTACCATGTCAAGTTACTTTGTTCCTCATTCTGATGCTTGGTTTGAACTGCAGCAGATCGTCTTGACCGTCTACATGCCTAAATGCATTGTTGCTGCAAGTGTACCTAATAAAGTGACCATCACGTGTATATATATATATATATATATATATATATATATATATATATATATATATATATATATATATATATATATATATTAGGGGTGTCAAAATTAATCGTTTTTTAGTACACCGCGATGCAGACACGGACAATTCGGTATCAGTTCAGTAATAATCATAACCGGTTATTACTGACGTAATTTACCTCATATGCGCTCTGTCGAGAGGTAGGCGAGTGCGAGTATTTACAACGCTCTAATGCTGTGTTCACACCAGACGCGTAACGCGCTGATAAATCGCGCTATTCGCGCGTAAGTAGCCGCGTGAACATTTGAGGTTACTCGATTCATTCGCGTGTCAAACCCCGCTTTATTCGCGTGTCAAACCCGCTTCATTCGCGTGTCAAATTCACTTCAGAACAGACGCGGATTCGCGTGATGGGCAGGGCTTCTGTCTGCCCCGTGACTCTAGCTTCATAGCTAAAGGGCTAACATGGATTTTGTGAAGAAAATAACAGTGTTTATGTGCTTTAAGAAGGATGATAAACAGCGGCGATACGTTTAGAGCCGTGTCTGAGCCCACTACATCCTTTCAGAAGTGCATCCAGCTCTTTAAGCTCATAGACTCCTCCAGAAACTGAACCTGGCTGATGGAGGTTTTCAGCGGTGCTTCTGACTGAGCCCAGCCCAGTTTGATGAACTTCTTGTCGGTGTCTGCTGGGGGATTTCCCCTGGACATCGACAACAGGCGATACGTCACAATCACGCCTCCACAAGAGCAAGCTCCTGATTGGTTAACGCGGCGCGAATGTCCGCTGAAGTTCAGATTTTCGAACTCGAGTGATTCACGCGAAATGCGCATTAAGCGCGTCAAGCGCGCAAAACGCTTAATTCGCACGTATTGCGCCGCAGGATGTCTATTCGCGCATTTGCTTTGACTTTGCTGTGATCACCGCTGTTGCCTATCAGTGTCACTCATCTGAAGAGTGCAGCGCGTAAGAGCCAATGGCATCCGTTTCTTTGAGAGTGTGACCAATCAAAGAGGTGTAAGAGAACTAGACAAGAATCAGAAAGTGAGCTGGATATTTATATTTGTTTATGTTATTTGCTAAATGCTCATGTTGTTTAAAGGTACAGTTTATATATCTGACTGTTTGTATTAAATGACAAAATTGTATAACAAATAGTATATAAATATAAATATATTTATATATTTTAATACAAGAACTGCTGCTGTGAAGAAAATATAAAACTGTGTATGAAAAGCACCGTCAATGCACAGTGATGCACCGAGATATTGAATTGAACCGAATCGATGGCATGATAATCGTAACCGAACCGAACTGTAAGACTAGTGTAGGTTCACACCTCTAATATATATATATATATATATATATATATATATATATATATATATATATATATATATATATATATATATATATATATACACATAAATATAAATATATACATACACACACACACACACACAGAATTTGTTTATACAGTGATGTGATAAAGCATTTGCCCCCTTACTGATTTCCTATTTTTTTATTTAATAATAAATAAATAAGGCATCACAGGGGCACAGTGGGTAGCACGATCGCCTTACAGCAATAAGGTTGCTGATTTGAGCCCCGGCTGTGTCAGATGGCATTTCTGTGTGGAGTTTGCATGTTCCCCCCGTGTTTGAGGGGGTTTCCATAATTGTCCATAGTATATGTGTGTGAATGAGTGTGTAAGGATATTTCTCAGTGATGGGTTGAAGCTGGAAGGGCATCTGCTGCATAAAACATGTGGTGGATAAGTTGGCGGTTCAATCTGCTGTGGCGACCCCTGATTAATAAACGTACTAAGCCGAAAAGAAAGTAAATGTATGAATGAATAATTAATTTATAATAATATATAATATTTTTAAAAAGTTTCAGACGAAGATAGCACAAGTAAACACATCATGCAGTTTTGAAATGAAGGAGAAATGAATATTCCTCTACAGCACTGTAACAGACTCTTTACAAAAGAAATCATTAAGGGGCAAACAGCAAACAGCTATATATCAGTTAAATTAATATAAAAAATCCACTAAATATTTAAATTCAGGAATATTGAAACATATTCAACAGTTTAAACTGATTCAGTTACATTAATTTAAAATAGCTCAGTACCAGACAAAAATCTGGACACAAGGCTAAACTGTCAGTGTAGTAACACAGAAACAGACAAAAAAGACTTGATGGTTGAAGTTTGGCTGACAAAAACCAGGGGATGACTGCTGAGACAAAACTGAGAGAGGTGAAGATTCGGGTAGATAGAGGAGATGAACAGATGCCTTGAGATTTACAGTTAGCCTGATTTATACTTCTGTGTTGAGTAGAAATTAATCATAAAATAAACAAAAGAATCAATTTGACACTAAACACTCGCCACTGGCCTTGCTTTAATCCAAAGGCTCTCGGCCCCATTCTCACTTTTCACCGCTACCAACCCTGCCGATTCCAGATATTGTACTATGTGTTTTTGTGACGTGCAATTACATTTTTATATATAACTTTTTAAAAATGGTCCATTTACCACATTATGTTGATTATAAGTTTTGTTTGGACATTGCAACTAATTGAACTTTAGAGTATATTATTAGACTGTTAGGTTAGTGTAAGTTAATGGGCCGGCAAAGTTTATTATAGGCAGGAATATTTCTGTTAGTAAAGCAGATATTGGGCAGTATATTATCCTCTAATGAGAATAATTGGTAACACTTTACAATAACAGTACATGAATAATGATGTATTAATATGTGAACTAAACATTACTTTAATATGAATTAATGATGAGTTAAGGTATGCACTAATTATGAATTAACTTTAACTACAACATGATTCACATGAGTTCATGTGTGAATAATGGCTACCTTAATTACTTGTTAGTTCATGATTGTTTGTTAATTAATGTATTAATTACCACATTAGTTTATGCTTAATTTAACCATGATGAACTCATGATATGTTAATGTATAATTATGTTATGACTTTACTTGGAGGGGCACATCATCATTAACCGATTCTTAACTACTCATGAAGTCCTTATGCACGTCCAACTAGTGAGTTTACACTGAATAACAATAGAAAAGTGTTCTATCAACATCAACATGAAGAGGAGTTCATAAGTAGTTAAGGATGAGTTAATAGTGATGTGCCCCTCCAAGTAAAGTCATGACATAACTATACATTAACAGCTCATGAGTTCATGTTGGTTACATTTAGCCTAAACTTAAATGTTAATTAATACATTTATTAACAACATGTACTTACAAGTAATTAAGGTAGTCGTTATTTACACATGAACTCATGTGACTCATGTTGTACTTAAAGTTAATTCATGATTAGTGCATACCTTAACTCATCATTAATTCATAATAAAGTAATGTTTAGTTTACATATGAATACATCATTATTCATGTACTGTTATTGTAAAGTGTTACCGAATAATTTAGCATAGTTGTTGCAATGTAACTTGTATTCTACTAAATGTGCGTCACCATTAAAATGAAGTAACCCCCCCTCCCTCCAAATAATTCAATCAATAAATAAAAACAAAAAAAAACCTTCAGATAGTTAATTAAAGTGCTAACGTGCAGTTGCTACATTATATTATGTAAAGACATAACCCATAATAAGTGTACTGGATGTTTAACAAAATTTTGTGCTAAATAAAAATGCTCTAATTTAGATGTTTCACTTAATCTAATACGTTGACCGGAAATTTATCAATAAAATCAATGCAAATCGAGCAATTATTGTTGTTACAACTACAATACTGCAATCATAGTGTCCACCCAAAGCCCTTCCTTGAAAATGTAAAGCCCCGCGCATCATATGGAGTGTCGACGTCACTCATTATTATCCTCTCAAGGCTTCTTCCACACGTAAGCGCTCTCAAGTGCTCTGAAGAGGCGGCAAAGTCGAGGTGCGCGAGCCTTGCAGCGGGTATAAAAAAACTTGATTTCGTTCTTACAGGCTTCTTAATAACCCTTTTATCTGCACACCTGTCATTTAGTCTATCCAACAGCATGTCAAGGTAATTGATTTTAGTTTGTTTTACTTCTGTCAGTGTACATTCTGACTGTATGAAGGCTAGCTCACCTGTATTGTTTGATATTCTGGAAAGCTGTTTGCTGTTTACGTTTACGCGTTGCACCGGCATCCTCTCAATTGAGCAACAACTTAGCTTAACCTGTTTGAAATTTACTAATGGCTTTATATTTGGGCTGCAAAGCCCCTGCGACACTATTCTTGCGCTGTGAAGACGCTTGTGAAGATTTGACGACGGAATTATGAAGCATGAATTGAGACTCTTCAGAGAACTTGATCAACTCTTCACACAGCATGGTCCACTCTCGGTTGTGGAGTAGCTCCGATAGAATTTTATCCATGGATCAAGGACGCAGTAAACGTAACATCAGTTGAAAACTGTGCGGCAAAGATGTTTCCTGAAGAAACTAATATGAGTTACATTTCGAATGGCACGGATGATGACTTGCTGTCTGCACTTGAAGACTGGAGCGACACTCCTGCTGAGAAACTGTCACGGACGGGACACAATGTAGTCGCTGTTATTTTGGGATCTATTCTAATATTCGGGACCCTGAACAATCTTGTAGTCCTCGTTCTGTTTTGTAAATTCAAGACACTGCGGACCCCCGTGAACATGCTTCTGCTGAACATCAGCGTGAGTGACATGCTCGTGTGTCTATTCGGCACCACGCTCAGCTTCGCGGCCAGTATCCGCGGCCGGTGGCTGGTGGGGAGACACGGCTGCATGTGGTACGGCTTCGTCAACTCATGCTTTGGTGAGTAAACACAAACAAACAAACAAACAAACAAAATATGCATATGGCCTCAAGGAACTAAATTTGAATCTGTTTATCACAGCTAAAATGCTGAGGTAGCCTAACTTAATTAATGAACATACCACAATTCTGGATAAAAAGAAATAGCACATGTAATTTACACATTAGGTGTTGTGGGAAAATGTTATTTTATTTCAGTCTGTTTAAAAGAGCAAATATGCTTATGTGGAAAGTGAAAATGTTTACACACAATATTTAGGCTAGATGAATTAAATTTAATGTTAGATCTCTTTTTACTAATTTTTTAAAGAATTGTATTCAGTGACCCATTCATAAAGACAAATCCTTCCTGAGTTAATTTCTCTTTGTTTGAATTTTACCCATGCTTTACATCTATGCACTTTGTTATATTTTTCTTATGTTAAAATAGTAGCTTGGAACAATTCAAAATTTACAGATGAGCTTAGAAAATGACATAGTTTCAGTTTTTTAATCTATAAAAATGTGTCTTTTTGACTGACTTTTGCAAAATTGAGTTCAGTGGTTTATTGTTCCCCTTTTTAATGACTATTATTGTGCATTCAGTGTTACATTGCACATTAAAACTTGATACAAAACATGATAAAATTATAGCTAAATAAATATTATCCAGCTTCATACTTGTCATGGTTTGCTATTACACATATGCAGAGATGTATAAAGTACTAGAAACCCAGAGGTAAGTAAAAGTACAAGTTCTCTATCAAAAAAGTAACTTGAGTAGAAGTTAAAGTGCTCTTTAAGCACCATACTTACAGTAGTTCTTGTCAACTCACAGTGAATTAACTAATAAGCACATCTTTGGAATTTAATAATCGTAATGAAACTTTATTGTAAGTGTGATCATGTGGTGTAGATTCAGATAAACCTTATGGATGACATTTAACACTGTACAGAGAACTGGAAAGACTTAAGTCTTGGGTCTGCTGCTTATCATGTAACATTAGCCTTGACACCATGGTGTGCTGGAAAGACCACACATTATGCGTTCTGAAAATAAGGAGAAATAAGGTCTCTCTTTCTCTCATCGCTATTGCACAGTTGTTTTATATATATTTATTTTTTACAATCGAGGACATGAGGAGGCTATTCCAGATGAAAATCACTTGTTTAGTACAAATGTCCTAAATGATCCAACTTAAAATCCATATAATTATAATTTATTAGGTCTATAAACAATAAACATAGCAAAACCTTTGCTGGAGATTCTTTTGTGAATCTACTAGATGTTTGCGATTGACAGTTCATAATGTTTGTAACATGCAAAATGTCTTTTATATTATTCTAACACATGCTCACTCAGGTAATGGACTTTTTTAAAGTCTTAGTGTTGTTTTAGACATCTCATGAAAAAAGGGTAACAATTTAGTTTAATGAACCAATATTCACTATCAACTTTGACTTAACACCTGCTTTTATTTATTGGTTGTTAAAAATAATAATAATATACAAAGTATATTGTACATGACCTTATTCTACAGTATATCCCTAATACCACTATTTAAATAGTTGTTTATGAGAAGCAAATTAGGAGTTCATTGAGGCAAATTACTCTGTCTCATAGTTTTTTTTTTTTTTTTCAAATTTCAAAACCCTGGTGTCAACTTTCAAATCTCTAGATACAGAATTCACAACCATTGCCAAACTTGCAATTTTTTTTTGGAAAACTCTTAACTGTTTTGAAATGCTTGGATACAATACAGACAAGTCAAAGATACTTTGTTCACTGAACTAAAAAAAAACCTTGTCAATATAACTCAATTGAACAAATTGAACTGAACTGATCAACACACATTACATTTGAAATAAATTGAGTATTCATTTAATTAATTAACATGATCTAACTATCATCTGATACAAGCACTCAAAATAATAAATAACGATTGCATCACTCATAGCTTTGTGGAAACTTATGTACACTATTACAAGTTTAAATGATGAAAGTTTCAGGATAGATCAAATGACAGCAGTTACTACAGAAAGTGACCAACTACATCATCTATAGATTTCATCTTTATTCATACATATTTTATATATATGGGTTCTACTGTATGTTGTATGTACTACTTTTACAGACAATGTTTTAATATTTGACATTACTTTATGCAAAAAAGTCCAAACACAGCACCACAGCAGACCAATGTCAGGCCTAGATTTACATTGACAGAGGGTTCTTTTCAAGATGTTTGAGTAATGACAACACCATGTGATGTAGAGAAGAATCTGTGACCAAATCATGACCAGACTGATAGAAACACAGATGCCAAAATAGAAATCTGATATATGGAAAATGTATGCAAATTACATGTGATACTAGATCATATGGATTTTGACTATTTTAAAATTGAATTTTGAAAAGTGACTTCAAGGTTTTGAAATTTGTGGCAAAACAATTGTAAAAAAACTGTGAGTGAGAATTGTACCTTAAATTGTTTTGTACCTGTTATATAAAAAAATAATATAAATACAATTATGACTATTTTGTATTTCGGCTCAGTCACTGGACTGAAGTAGCTTATTACTGATTGTTTCTTATAAAAAGCCATGTCAAAAAGATAAAAAATATTCTTTTCAGAAACATTTGCGAATATTTCTATGTGAATGCATTAAATTTTTTAAACCTTATAAAAACTGTTTTAATATTAAAATTAAAATCATTGGGGCTGTTTGTAAGTTTAGTTTAATCTACTAAAACATAAAAATACAACCATTATTTTGCAGTTATTTAAGTTATTTCAGTTATTCTCCTGTGAATATGTGCATTCTGTGTCAAATACTCTGTCTTTGTTTTGGTCTCTATAACCCACCCAGTGCCAGTTTACCCAATTATGCTGTATTTTAGCCCTCCAGGTTGCCATACTGAGAAAAAGCATACTTCATTTCAGTCATGAAGGCTGCATTAATTTATGTAGCCGTGGCCAAAAATGCAACATCTAAAGGACAAGCCATTGAAATGAGACATGGATTCACAGTTATAAAAATAAAGATGATGTGGTTTTTAATTAGCAAACAATATAAATATTACAAACATGGCATGACAAGATTTGCAGTGAAATGCATTTTGGCTATGCACACCCTCTGCAAAAACACAGAAACATTTAAACAGCTATTCAGAAGCAAATCTTGCATTTATAAGAATATTATGTAAGTAGATTGCTGTGCTGTTATTAAGCTGTAAACAAGTTTGAATTACAATCAGAATTTCATCACAGACTAATCCAACAAATGCACTAACAGGGTGTCCGCGGGGTCTAAAAAAGTTTTAAAAGTTGATAAATCAATTTGGAGAAAATTAAGGCTCTTATGAATGTATCAAAAAGTCTTAGTCAAATTTTTACGAGGTTTTAAATTTTGTTTAAGCATTATTTGGCTTCAAAAAGGCATAAAAATAGCTATTTTCCTCTTAATATTAACAACAGCATGCTTGGCTGAGGCACATCCGTCCAAGCTCCTCACGTAATTTGCGACAAATGCAGCAATGTGATGTGAAGCTCTCCACACGTAGTGAAACCAGAGCGAAACAGACGGCAAAATGGGAAAATGTAAGTTTGCGTACTCCTGGTTGAGAAGGATGAGTTTAAAAAGTGGCTGAAGCCTGTCACTGAAAACAGTCACGTAATAGTTTATATGCCGAACTAGTGTTGTTCCCATACTGATAAACTTGCGGTGACGTGTTATTGTGAATTTTTTTCCATTTTAGACAGTTCCTTTTACAGCATTGATGTTGTAATACAATTAAAATACAATCAGTTAAATAAACTTTGGCATTCATTTAGTTGTTCAAGCGTAAAACGAGACAAAAGGCCTTTTACTCACACACGCCCGTCAGAATCGGCAGGCCAGCGTAGAAGCTCCATTGAATATACTGCGGTAAAATAAATGCTCATATTATAAAGACATGGCGGGGAAAAATGTAGTTTAATGCGGTGCTTCTTGTACAATTTGAGACCCACTTTATATTGGATATCACTCAGCCAGTGGAAGAAAACTGACCTTAAACGCTCCAATTTTTGCATTGGCAAACAGTTCACCGGAATCGCTTAACCCAGGTTACTGGCAAATTAGAAGTCCTATAAGCATGCTTCAGCATGTACCCTATTTATTTTTTCAAGCTTTTGTTTATCTGAGCTTATCTGAAATCTGTTGCATCGTTGTGCTTCATTGATTTATTTAACTACAACTGTTTATTACCAACTGTTTATTAAGTTAATAGTTTGATACTGATTAGAACTTGGCAATGAGGTCTTAAAATATTCTGAGAAGGTCTTTAAAAAGTCTTGAAAAGGCATTGGAATTATCTTTAGGATTCCTGCATTTACATTGACTAAACTGCAGTTGCTGTTTTTAGCTCTTTATATTTATATCTATTTTTCTTCTTGAGTATGATCTCCATAGTCTGCAGTCAGTCTTATGATATAAGAGAATGTTTTATGTATACTCTCTTTTAACTCTCAATATGTGAGTGATGGCACAAAGTGTGGTATTGATTTGCAGAAGCCTTTGATGAAAGGCACTGTTGAAACTCCCTGTGTAAATCACTGAAAAGTATTCAGATGCAGTAATGAGGCCATTTAAATCTTGTAGTAACTAATACATTTTAAATGATCTTCAGAGAGTTCATCCCTGGAGTGCTATAAATATGCTGTAAAATATTTACTTTGTGAGGTTAAAAAAATGTACTGCGTGTTTAATTTCATCAGGCTCCCTGGGAAGTCATGCAGGCAAGAAAGTTAAGCTTTGATGCCAGGGAAAACAGCTGCTGATGTGTATCTGTGAAATACAAGACTATTGACATACATTTTATCTAATAACATTTGGTCAACATACGTTTTTGACATTTTTGAGAGAAAAACTGGTTACAGCACATGCCAGAACCCCCGATTTTCCTTCTACAGTATATAGGGAGATATTCTGAGACTCTTTCTCCCTATATGACAACAACAATTTACACAATGCTTTTTTCGTAATATGCCAGTCCATTCATAATTCACAGTAGATATAGTCCATGTTTTGGCATTCAGTCCATTAACAATGAACCAAGTGTACACAACTTCCATTAGGGTGTAGTTAATAAATAAATACATTTCACCCATGTTGTATTATTAATGTCTGTCCTATGTAGATTTTATGTAGTGTAGCATTAGGCATCGGGCAGAGTCCACAATGAGTGACGGAAACATTAGAAGACACTTCTAAACAGTCCTTGCAAAGATGACTGCAATATTCAATATATAATAAAAGCGTGTTCCCACATAGAATAAATAAAGGATAAAGGCAACAGTGAACTATTTTTATCATATTTCAAACTTTGAGAAAACTTTAAACTGCAGTTGTGCAAAAATCGTTTGTTTGCAGCGATTATGGTGACATGCAAAATTCTGATGTGGGGCAGGAGATAAAAAAAAAAAGGATAGAAGACAGAGAGGAAAATCTGTATTGCTGCAATTTAAAGTTAACATTGAATGCCCAGAAGTTGATATGATACAGTATCTTAGGGTCTCAATGCAAAGTCTGTAAATCACTTAGAATAAATTCATCAATGTTATTGTAAACATACACATCTTTTACACTGTTTGAAACAAAATGTGCTATCAGGGAAGTCAATCAGGGGTGCGTTTCCCAAACAACAATTTACAGGTAACTTAAGACTAAACTAAATACTACAACACATGGTTAGGGAAAAGAAACCGTAGTTACTTTGTTGCAGATCCATCATTTTAACTACGTTAGTAGTACGTTAGTAACGTAAAACATCTATAATGGCACTCTAAATGGGGCAGATTAACAACTTTAGAGAAAAACCCCATTATTTTTTGTGCAAATTATATTATTTTACATGCAAATTAAGTTTTTACATGCAAATTTAATAATAATAATAATAGTTTGCGAATGTTTGTTGGAACGAAAACGTGGGAAACGGCAAATCAATAAAATAAGTTTGTAATGACGAATTTTGAGACCTTAGTTGGTTTTCGAAACGCATCTCAGGTTGTTAATTGTGGCCTGTGACACTTTTTTTTGGTTCATCTTTGTAATTAGGCACTTTATGTACAGATTCCATGTTTTTACTATTTCTACACAGAATTTAGGAAATTAGCTAGAAACTTAAAACAAGAAATAATAATAATATGCAAGCAAAATAAAATAATAAATAAATAATTTAAATCATATTATTTAATAATTAATAAATATATTTGCACATACATTTACATAATAAAAGAACTCAGTGATAGCCTAAAAAATCTAAACAATTCCATTTGGGCCTGTTTATGATATACAGTATATGCAAGTACACACATGTACTGTATAAACTGTATTTGAGAAAATGTTTTTAAGGCCACATTTTCCTAAATTGTTCATTTAGTTTCTTGAAAATGTCCTCTTTATGATTTATATTTCAACAACTTTCAGAACACTTTAAAAGCTCTTTGTCATTTTTTGGTTTTACCAATTTGAGCAACCGTAAACAACTCAGAACATAAGCACTTTGTTGTTCTGTTAGCAATTTCTATACACAGAAGAATCACTTCCTGCCCTTTATCTGAATTTTGTTTTGCAACAATGACATCATGTGCAAACAACCTATTTCTTTAGTTTTGGGGTGGAAACTAAGCGAAAGATGTTCTAACAAAACATGGAATTCTGAAATACAAATGTATAAATTATGATTCTGGGGAAATTATAAAAACAAGAAGTTGATTTTGCTTGAAATGCTTAAAACAACAAGTTGAATTTACTTAAAGTCAGTAAACCTATTGACATAACATTTATAATAATGGACAAAGTTTGTTTAAAATAGTAAGAGTTAGATTCTCAATGGGTCTAGAACATGAATAGAAGATGGAACACTTCAAAGCCTTTCTCTCATTTGCTCTCGTTAGTCACACAACAGAACACAGTAGATGTGAAACAGCATGTTACATGCACTCACATACACTGGACATTTATTCATTCATTTTCTTTTCGGCTTAGTCCCTTTATTAATCTGGGGTCGCCACAGCAGAATGAACCGCCAACATATCCAGCATATGTTTTACGCAGCGGTTGCCCTTCCAGCTGCAACCCATCCCTGGGAAGCACCCATACACACTCAGTCAGACACATACACTACAGCCAATTTAGCTTACCTAATTCACCTACAGCACATGTCTTTAAACTTTTGGGGGAAACCGGAGCAAACGGAGGACACCCACGCAAACACAGGGAAAACATGCAAACTCCGGAAAGAAATGCCAACTGACCTAGTCGAGGCTCGAACCAGCGACCTTCGTGCTACCCACTGTGCCATCGTGTTGCCTCACTGAACATTCATTCATTAATTTATTGATTCATTCATTAATTTTTGGCTTAGTCCTTTTATTAATCCTTGGTGCCACAGCGGAATGAACCGCCAACTTATCCAGCACATTTTTACGCAGCGGATGCCCTTCCAGCTGCAACCCATCTCTGGGAAACACCCATACACACTCAGTTAGACACATACACTACAGCCAATTTAGCTTACCTTATTCACAAACAGCACATGTCTGTGGACTTGTGGGGAAAATGGGAGCACTCGGAGGACACCCACGCAAACACGGGCAAAACATGCAAATTACAGACAGAAATACCAACTGACCCAGTCGAGGCACAAACCAGCGATCTTCGTGCTACCCACTGTGCCATCGTGTTGCCTCACTGGATATATCCCACTCAATCTAGTCACGATACCTGACAATATTTCATTCAGTAATGAACAAAGTGATAACAATAACAGAAATAGAAGGACTCCAGTCATTTAGCACAGAAAGCTAAATGTTTTGAAACAATGTGCCCAGTATGTCAGTAGTGCATGCCTTAATGATTTGAGAAATTTTAATATGTGCTTACTCACATCTAGGCTTGGGACGATAACCGTGTTCAAGGTTTACCATGGTTTGGAAAAGTCAAGGTTTTAAAACCGTCAAAATTTTCTGCTGTACCGCTCCTAATGTATCAGTACGATTTTTTATTTACTTTTTTTTAGTTTTAAGCACAACAGTATCTCAGAAAATACAGTATCTCCAAAGTTGCCATTTTAAATTGTGAAAAAAGCAATGTTTTTTAAACAAATGAAGACAGCAGAAGTCCTAATTCATAATTCATTTTTATTTAGCCTGTCATGTCTACTGCTCCAAATAATTATAAATGTTTCTTGTATTTTTATTTGTATTAAATGTATTTTAGAGAGGAAATCACAATACCGTGATACCGTAAAACCGTGATATTTTTATCCAAGGTTATCAAACCATCAAAATCTTATATCGGCCCATGCCTACTCACATTACACTCAGTGTACATTTATTTTACATTTTGGTAATTAAGTTTTTTTCACAGAAATTTATAATTTTTAGAAACCCAGAGGGCAATTTACAGTGGGGAAAATAAGTATTGAACATGCATGTTTTTTGCTGGAAATAATTCTAAAAGAGCTGTTGAACCAGATTTGAGTAAAAATCCAAGCAATACAAACATAAAAATATACTCTTTTTTTTTTTTTTTAAAAAAAACAGTAATGTTTAATAACAATGGAATGACACAAGAAGAAAGTACTGAACTACTGAAAAGTATTTAATACTTTTATAAAGGCTTTTTTTGGTGATGGCAGCTTAAAGATCCCTCCCATGTTGAGAATGAAGTCACATGAATTGCTCAGGTGTGATTTTCTTACAGACTTCAACAGAGTGTAAACATCTTGAAGATTCTGTGGATCTCGTCTTTTAAATCTGCACTTTATTTTGTATTTTATATTCGATTCAAGTAAGTTGATTGGCTGGGCCATTCTACAGCTTGATATTCTTTCTCTGAAACTGTTTAAGAATTTCTTTTTGGATCATTGTCTTGCTGAAATGTCCACCCTGGTTTATTTTCATCATCCTGGTAAGGTAGATGTTAAAGCAGATAATATTAATTTACAATAGCGAAGGTACAGAGGGTTGCTGAATCATTTCTGAGAGTATTCAGCTGCCTTTCTGCACCTCCCTTTCTTTCTGTGTTCAATACTTTTTCCTGTGTCATTTCTTTTATTATACATAACTGAATTTGTAAACTAATTAGTTTTGTTTTCTTTGCATATGGATGTATTTGGTACACCTGGCAAATATTTCAAGTCAACAGCATTTTCAGAAATATGGTTTCTGAGAAAAATGCTACTTATTTCCCCCTCTGTATGCAAAAATAAATGAATTAATTAATTAAAAACTGAAATGATAACAATATATATATATATATATATATATATATATATATATATATATATATATATATATATATATATATATATATATATATATATATATACATATATATATTTTTATTAATTTATATTAAATTACTTCAACAACTTATCGTTTATAGCGATATCATGTTGACATTACTTTATTTTGACACATACAGTAAGAACACGGCATTGATTTGATGTAAATTAAATGTCAAATATACAGTATTGTGCTGCATATACATTATTCAGTTCCAGTGGATTTAACTTCCAATTTTTACCCAATTACCTGGAGGAAACTGCTGTTGTTGATGTTGTAAAATATATGGTTGAAGCCTTAACTAATATTTGACATCAACTTGATATCACTGCATTGGGCAGCTGCACCAATTTGAGTATTTTATTCTTGCATAGCATGCACATTAATAACTCTAATTTGAAAATCAGGTTGATGTCATACACTCTCATGAAATGATGCATGCTCATTGTACAAGCAGGTTAGAAACAAGCATATAGTGTATCCATGCTAATCTCAAATTGAGCTTATGTCTTGTCTTTACTCAAGCTTGTTTGGTCTAAATCCTTATGAGCAGAGTATCTTCTTAAGCGCAGATAAACATGATTAAACAGCTTTGAAGATTAGAACATGCTGTCCTGTTAGGAGAAAGGCCTGAGGAGTGATTTGGGAACATTAGTGAATTGATTGCATAACTCACCTCTTCTTTTGTAAAGTAGAAGCTCCATGGCCAGAGGAATTTTAGATCCGTGGCCAAGAAGTAGCTCAAGATTGACTCTTGTGACAAAAGCACTTCATAGAACATTTTATTTCACGTCTCAATCTTTTAATTAGGAACGATCTTCAGATGACTGATGGTGGGAGAAGATTTCCTCTCCAGAATTGTTATATCACAAATACAGCATTTCAATTAATGACATGATGTATTATCATGACAGCCATAAGCCACGTTTATTTCACGGGCTATTATTACACAGGCTCTCTATTTATAATGATAATAAATATAGCATCAACTCTGATGCAGATCCTTGTAATTATTTAATTTTTTTCTCATTAGGATTGAAATTATGTGCCCTGTCATCAAGAGAAATGACATAGAGTTTTCTGCAATTTCTTTGACTGTACAAAACATTTGAATCATTATCCATTTTAACAACAATAATAACTGATTGCATTAATGTAGATATATAGCAGGTAAAATAAGTGTTGAGCATGTTATGGTTTTCCCTGTAAATATGTTTCTAAAGGAGCTATTGACATAAAATTGATCCAGATTTTGTTAAAAAAAAAAAAAATCCAAGCAGCAAGAAAAAACAAACAAAAAACATACAGAACAATTTGTTACATGTAATGACAATGGAATGACATCTGAACCAGTTCTGAAGCAATTAAATTTTTTGGTAAAGACATCTTCAATACACTGCTGTACAGGGTCTTAAAAAAGTCTTAAAATATCTTAAATATCAAAAGCTGAATTTTAGTCACTAAAAATCTCAAATCTACACTGTAAAACCCAACAGTCAACTTTATCAAATAAAATGAGTGTAGTTAACTCAAAATTGACTGAAAGTTAATTCTACTCATTTGAAAAGAATTACCTTATTTTGGGTTTTACAGTGTACTTAAATATATCGATAAATATATCGATAAAAACAATCAATAAAATTGGTTGGGTTTAGAAAAGCAGAAAGGTGGGTCAGTCGAATTGGTCGGTCGGTCAGTCAGTCATTCAATCAGTCAAACAGTAAGTCAAAAGCGGCCTCAGGTGGGTTTATGCAAGAACAGCAGGCTCGAATAGCACTCGCAAGCGAAATTTGAGATCTGGAAAAGCGTACACAGCGGCCTCTGTGGATTCACGAAAACAAAAACTGCAAAAATACGTACCTACTGGGAAATGTAAATAAAGGTACGTTTTCAAAATGAGCCTGGGTGTGTTCATGTATAGCTTATCAATCTGGCCATTACCACCCATACAATCACCAACAATCCCATAAAAACTTTTTATCTAAAAATAGCATTTCATTACTTTCAGTGCAGTAACATTTGTTTCCTGTTGAAGAAATTGCCCTGACCTAAATTTTTTATTATTAAATTATTATTATTGAGCAGTTCCATGCAAATGTCAACCTTTCCAAGTTTTCACCAAAATACGAAAAACTGTTTCTAAGTTTTTTGTGTAAGCAAGTATTTTACACTACTTTAGAAATGCTCAAAAATGTCTCTGTCAATGTTTACAACCTATTATATTTGATTTATCAAAGTCACACAAATGGGAATTTCACATCTGTCACATCCATGATGAAGAAATGTCACTTCCATAACAACACTTTTTACTCATAAATGCAAAAAATATAAAAAATATATAAAATCTATCATTTTTGTTCTATAGAGAGCCAACTCTTAACTGTTTGATCAGCACTAATTCTTTTGGGTTTTGCAGTTTAATTAACAGAATTTCTACAAAGTTTGTTGTTGACCAGGGGTTTCCAAACTCGGTCCTGGAGGGCCAGTGTCCTGCAGAGTTTAGTTCCAATTTGCTTCAACACACAGTACCTGCCAGGAAGTTTCTAGTATGTCTAGTAAGAGCTTGATTAGCTGGTTCAGGTGTGTTTGATTCGGTATGGAGCTAAACTCTCCAGGACTGAATTGGACATCCCTCTTGTATACTGTAAACTCGCTGACTTTTTTGGGCACATCTATAACACATGTTTATTTTCCTCATTTAAAGTGCAAAAACATGTTTACAGATTGATACTTTCCTGTTCCCTTAACTATGTGGTCAGTTGTTCTGGAAAATAAAAACTTCTGTAAACAGATGTTCCAATATAATGTTTAGAAATACTTTCTATGTGAATTTATGTCCTGAGTTTTTACTGCAAATGTCACATCCGTAATGCTGGAAATGCTCTATTATATTATTAAATGTATTAAATTATAATAATTTTTTTTAATAGGACAAGTGAAAATCTTTTCTATGGGATATTCAAATAAAATCCTTAGCATTTAGCCCTGTATAACTCTAAAATTTCATTAATAATGGTGTTAAAAATGTCTTAAATTTAACTTGGTGAAACCTGCAAAAAGCAGATTGTATAGAGAATAGAGTCTCATGCATGGCTCAGGTGAGATTTCATTCCTTGTGCTTCAAAAGTCTTCAAATCTTTATGTTTTGTGGTCTTGTCTATCAACTCTAATCTTTAGTTCTTATTTTCTGTTGGATACAGGTCAAGTTATCGACTAGGCCATTCTAGCATCTCAGTTTTCTTCTGAAAACAGTTAAGAGTTTCTTGGTTGTATTTGAGATCATTGTCTTGCTGAAATATACACCCTGGTTGCATCATCTTCATCTGGTAATGCACAGTAGGTGTTGGACTGAAGCAGTTAATGTTCATTTACACTCAGAAGTGGCAAGGTGGCTTTCTAACTGTTGAGAGGTTCCGGCTGCTGTCTGGGCTTTCCATACCTTTTTACACCTCCCTTACTTCATTAGTTCAATACTTTCCCTGTGGCATTTCCTTTTCTAACACATTACACATCACGTTGTGAAAACTATTTAGTTTTGTTTTCTTTAAATGTACAGTATAAACTTGTGTTACAAAAAAAAAAAACAATACAAATTTCAAATACCTGCTATTGAAAATTCCAAAGCATTTTTGCTTTGAAAAGCATAAGATTCAGGCAGTGGAATGGAAAAAAAGACCTCAAGGCTTTTTTCAAAAGATGAACTTCTCTTAATGTGACTATCGCATTTTTAGAATATCTCATGTGTTAGATTCTGCATAAGAAGTAGTGGTCATCTAAGGTCTATAAAGCTTTTGCTTGCTTTAAAATAAAATGGGAAAGAAGTACAGTGTAATAAAAGTGTACTTCCAGCAGTAATAATAGCACAAAGCATATGCTTCTATTCTACAATCTATATTATGCATATCCGCAAACACTATATTATTTTAAAATGATATTGTTTTAAATTATAATCATTAACTAACTGTGACAAATGATACATTCTTCAATGTAAATTTGTTTGATTCTAATATTTCATCCTTTAAAGACTAGTGATCACACTCGTACACAAGCATCTACTGATCAAATAACATTGCTACTGGCTTTCATGAGTTTTTGGGATTGATATGCAGATTATTAGAATATGTCTGTCACATGTGCTGCTGGGAACACATGAGCTGCTTTCTGATGAGCAGGGATTTTGCACTCACAGATCCCTGCAAGGGGTGTAATAATATTCAAAATGAAGCAAAAAAAAAAAAAAAAAAAGAGGGACATACAACACTCACAGTGTATACTCAGTGTACAAAGTATTGATTTGCGACCAGCCTACACTGGAGGTCTTTCAGAAAACAGACAGAAATACATACTATGAAGTTAATTTATAAAGTTAAAAAAGAAGTAGCTATTAAGTGAAATGTTGATTATTATATTTAGCATTGCTTATCCCATGCCTCTAATGCTGCTCCCACAGCAAGCAGGACGAAACTGAACCATGGCACTGGTGTATCATCATACACCCCTACTCCTTTACACACCATGGGTGTAAATATAAATTGATATTGATTGACACATTGTGTAAATGATTAATGAAATAATGTATCGCTGCGACATTTGGCACTAGATATAAAGACAAATGTGCATTCTCTTTAAAAGTGCAATGCATCATCTCCATGTATGCCAGCAACAGCAAAGCAGTACTAGTAGGAGCCAAAAAAAATACACAGAAAACATATTTCACTTCTTGTTGGACACAATACAAAACAATACAAATAGAAAACAAAAATATATCAGCAAAATAAATACAATGAAACTAATACAGGCGTCACAATAGCACAGTGGGTAGCACAATCGCCTCACAGCAAGAAGGTCACTGGGTCTAGTCCAGGCTGGGTCAGTTGGCATTTCTGTGTGGAGTTTGCATGTTCTCCTCCTGTTTATGTGGGCTTTTTCTGGGTGCTCTGGTTTCCCCCACAAACCAACGACATGCGCTATAGGTGAACTGATTAAGCTAAATTGGACGTAGTGTGAATGTAAGAGTGTATGGGTGTTTCCCAGTGTTGGATTGTGGCTGGAAGGACATAGTTAAATATGCCATTGCACAAGCAACTACTCATGCTCTTCAACCCACTCTAAAACTATACAACTAGACCAGAGATGCCTAAACTAGTGCCGGTGGGCCAAAGTTGGCCCATAGTAAACTATTCATTTGGCCAACCGTCCCATCTAATAGAGGGAGAATGATGGCATTGATTTTGAGATTGTCCAAATTTAAAACAGAGACTTAAGTGAGCAAATCAAGTCAAGGCAGATTCTGCTTGATTAGTGTATTCAGCATTGTACTCCACTGTGCTTTAAATGTGATTATGTTTTCATTGCAATAAGTTATTTAAAACGTTATACTACGTAATATGATTTAAAAGTAACCTTATCTATTTATTTTGAAGTATTAAGAAATTAATTAGGAAATAACCCATGGCAACTTCTATGTAATATAGTTTGGGATATTTACCTTGGTAGCTGACGGCTCTCAATGATATTTGGTTTTAATCCCTTCTGATGAAAACGTTTGGGCAGCCCAGTTCTAGACCCGTTTCTAGCCATATGCTCTTCTAACTGCAGTTAAAGACATACCTGCGTAATATAAAATTTATATTCTTGAACTGTATTAAGACAAAACGTGTAATTTATCCCCCTGCTACATTGAGATGGGGATATCCATAATCGATGTGTTCACTTTACAAACATTGTAAATATTTTTAAATTCAAACCTCTTTAGCAAAACATGTCACAAATTATATACAGTATGTATTTACAGTACTCTTCTGTGCACAAAAAGTGCATACAGTGTGACTTGAGAGTCTACAAGCTACTGGGTGCCACTGCAATTATATATAATACATCATGTACTGCAGGTTTACGTGAAATATATGTTATATATACATATATACTCTTTCACCTTATAAGGGATGATCATTACATTAAAGTGTAAACAAAGTCTGCAAAGTGTATATTATCTCATGACGACAACTGCATTTGAATTCAAAACATATGATTATTCAAAAGACCATTGCAGTGTTTAATAAACAGTTGGTACTTTATTTTACAGTCCTGTTTTGCTTGTATTCTGTTCATAATTTTTATGGATAGAATTTCAAAGTGCAGCCTTGAGCTTGAGGGGGTCCGGTTCTGGGACCACAGGATTTCAGCTCTGCTATTTGCAGACAATGTTGTTCTGCTGGCTTCAATAAACATGAATCTTCAGCATGCACTGGGGCAGTTTGCTGCAGAGTGTGACATGGCTGGGATGAGAATCAGCACCTCCAAGTCCGAGGTTATGCTGCTCCACTGGAAAAAGGTGGTTTGCTATCTCCAGATTGGAGGAAAGTCCCCCTAGGTTGAGAAGTTCAAGTATCTTGGAGTTTTGTTCACGAGTAAGGGAAAGGATGGAATGCAAGATTGACAGGCTGATTGGTTCAGCAACAGCAGTAATGCGGTCGATGTATCAGTCTGTTGTGGTAAAAAAAGTAGCTGAGCAGAAAGGCAAAGCTCTCGATTTACGTTCCTACTCTGACCCATGGTCATGAGCTTTAGGTCATAAATGAAAGGACAAGATCTCAGATACAAGCAGCTGAAATGAGTTTTCTTCACAGGGTGGCAGTGCACATCCTTATAGATAGGGTGAGGAGCTCTGTCACCCGGGAGGAGCTTAGAGTAGAGCCGCTGCTCCTCCAAATTGAGAGAAGTCAACTGAGGTACCTCGGGCATCTGTTTCGCATGCCTCCTGGACACCTACCTAGGGAGGTGTTCCAGGCATGTCCCACCAGCAGGAAGCCCTGTGAATGACCCAAGTCATGCTGGAGGGACTATGTCTCTCGGCTGGCCTGAGAACGTCGAGGAGCTGAAAGAAGTGTCTTGGGAAATGGATTTTTAGAGTTCTCTCCTAAGACTGCTGCCCCCGTGACCCGGCCCCTAAAAACCTGTAGTATTACATATACGTAGTAGCAACACGGTGGCTCAGTGATTAGCACTGTAGCCTCACAGCAAGAAAGTTGCTGGTTTGAGTCCTGGATGGGTCCTGCCTTTCTTTGTTTTAATTATAGATTAATTGGATGATCTAAATTGGCTTGAGGGGCCCTAGGTGAGATAATAAAATTGGGCCCACTGGTGTAAAAACTGTGATAAGAAAAAAAAAAAATATATATATATATATATATATTTAAGAGTATACATTTATATTAACTGTAACATATTTAACCTATAATACATAAGTAAAAACAATTTACTCAGATAAAGCCAGAAAACACTCATTTAAATAATAAAATATACAAGTATGACATATACTTTATACTTTCATATTCTGTACAAATAAAACATGAATCAAATGCAATTTTGTTTTGTAAAAGAATAATGTAAATAAATGTGACATTTTAGCTTGTTTTTACTCAGAGTTTTACACAAACAAAACTTTGTATTGGATATAGGACAGTGGGTAAAAATAGATTTTGACAAAATGAGTGTGAAACCTGTGTTTTTTTCAGCATGGTGAATTACTGGGATATATAATTAATCATTTATTGAAACGTGCTGAATGTGGCCTATTATTTCTCACATATCACATAAGTATGTCTATGATCATGGACATCGCTGCATTTATTAAAACAAGTCCTAATACTACACAACTAAATAATGTATTATGCATAGCAGAACATACCTTTACTTTGAGCTCGCTTTGCTTCCTCTGCTTTTCTTTTTCTCCTTTTTTTTCGGCTTCAGAAAGATGCTGTTTAGATGCCATTTCGTTTTAAATTAAAATTTGATTAAGATCGATTAAAAATGTCACTGACACTTGTGATGTTATATTACTTAAGACTTCAAAACACTTTTCTGGGTTTATATTGAACGTGAGCAATTTGGAGAGATATGTGGAAGCTGTGTAAGAATACGTTACATCATTCTAGTTCACCCAATAGCCGATCGCAGGCAGTCTTATGCAAAGTAGAGTGTTGCTGCTGCTGGGTTTCTAATATTTTCTGCTTTTATTCATACTGTTGTTTTGTATTTATTTTTGTTTTTCAACTATTTGTCATTTAGGAATTATATAGAGCTATTCCTTTAGTGAAATGTGGAGTTTTTTCTTCTTCTCAGCGTCATTGTGAATTGTATCACATTTTTGCATTGTACAATATGCATAGTTCATGGTTTATTTGTACATGCTCATGTTCACAGTAATTTTACAAGAGCAGAGTTTGGGGGCCCTTCAATAAACGCGAGGTGCTAGGCGAACATCTATATTGACTGTTGAATGGGCTGGCACTGTGTATGAGGGTGTGTGAATGCAAGAGTGTATGGGTGTTTCCCAGGACTGGGTTGTTGCTGGAAGGGCATCCGCTGCATTAAACATATGCTGTAATAGTTGGCGATTCATTCCACTGTGGCGACCCTAGATAAAAAATGGACTAATCCGAAAAAACAAAACAAACGAATGAATAAATGAATGATTGAATAAATGAATGATTAGGTAAAAAAACAAACCATGCACCTCACAAAGGATTCATTACAAAAATGAAAATCTTTTACTCTTTTTCATGTGTTTAAAAACCTTTATGAGTTTCTTTCTTCTGTTTAACACAAAAGAAAATATTTTGAAGAATGCTCCCTCCTGGCACATACTGACTTTAATAGTAAAATACTACGGCTGTCAATAGGTGCCAGCTTTTGATTTTTTTTTTGTTTTTTGTTTTTTGTGTGTGTTCAACAGAAGAAAGCATTTCAAACAGGTTTTTAACAAGTGTATGGTGAGTAAATTATGACAGATTTATTTATTTATTTAGTTTTTGCCAACTATCCCTTTAAATAAATATTTTATTTCTGCTCAAGTTATGAGCATCCTTTTGCTGTTAACTGTAACTCATCCTATTCGAGTTAGCATCATAACCTCCACATCCACATTAAATTTTCCATTACATTCATGCTTCACTACGGTCATTCATGGCATCTTGGTGAAACTAAGCAGCAGCATGGCACTAAACTTCAAACAATCTGTGGGGTGTCAAACAGAAAGCTTTGCTGCTATTTTTGCATAATGATGTGTGAAACGATTTGCTATACGTGTGAATCAATGGACATCAAACCTGGCTGTTACGATAAGGAATTTTTGTTGTTATATTGTCACAGAAATTGTTGCGATAAGTGATATCATTGTCATTTTAAGATCTTTGTATGCAACCGATTAAATAATTATTGTATAACAGCATAATGATGCAAATGGCCACAAACAGTTTTTAAGCACTTATGATTCTTAGTTATTTAGATTCTATAATTTAATGTTAAAAAGATAAATGTCCTATTATAAAAGTTGACACTGTTGAGATGTAAATATAATAAGAATATTTGTGAATTTGTATATATATATACATATATATATATATATATATATATATATATATATATATATATATATATATACAGTTGAAGTAAGAATTACTTTCTTTTTCTCCAATTTCTGTTTAACGGAAAGATTTCTTCAACACATTTCTTAACATAATAGTTTTATAACTCATCTCTAATAACTTATTTATTTTATCTATGCCATGACAGTTAATAATATTTTACTTGACATTTTCAAGGCACTTCTATACAGCTTAAAGAGACATTTAAAGGCTTAACTAGGTTAATTAGGTTTAATAATAATTTAGGGGCTAATAATTTTGACCTTTAAATCATTTTTTAAAAATTCAAATTTTATTCTAGCCGATATAAAACAAATAAGACTTTCTCCAGAAGTATAAAATACAGACATACTGTGCTAATTCTGTCTCTGTTAAACATCATGTGGTAAATATTTAAAAAAGAAAAAAAAGAATTAAGGGTGGTGGGGTGTAATAATTCTGATGTTAACTATATATATATATAGTCCCAATTCTATTTTTGTATTTTTGTGTGTGGCCCTTACAACCGAGGGTGAAGGGCTTCAAAATTTACCCCTAAGAATTGGGACAGCACTACTCCACCTGCACACATCATCAAATGTCCTCGCGATCGTCTGATCTCACATGAATGAGGAGATTGCAAGGACATTTGATGATGTGTGCAGGTGGAGTTATACCGCTATTCCAGTTGTGTTATTTTTTGGTATTTATCTTCAGGAAATCACTGAAGGCATATATTATGTTATCATAACAATCTAATGTGGCAATAAGATCGTAACTTTACTGTTTACACGAACGTGGTTATAAATACATTAAAACAAATGTTTGTTTGTCTTAAATATTTGTAATAATGACAAAAAATATATCATTTGTAAATCTCCTAAAGTCCGGGTTCAGCAAAACTGCTTTTGTGCCAGGTATATTCTGTAAAATTTTGATGGGCTATTCACCCCTTTCCCTTAGCCCTATACATTCAAGTTAAAGAGAATTGGGACACCCCTACCTCTTGGAGTGCACGCGCAAAATAATGGGTAGGGGTAAGGGGAAGGGCTAAGGGGTAGAATCGGGATTGGGCCTTAATGTGCATAAAATCTATCCATGTACATGTTTAATAAATAACACTTAATAATTTTATAAGCATTTTTGGAAAATGCACATCGAATTACAAATAAACATGAAAATTATTTTTGGGTAAACTATCCCTTTTAGGCTTGTTCGCACCGCATCAACAGACACTTTTCAGTTCTGATTTTGCCCGAACTGAGTGTTACCTATAGTGGCATTGGTCAGTTCTTGTTTCTGCCAGCTGAACACACTTAATTATGTTTGCGGAGTGGGGAAATGTCTGTGAAGCATGTAATCTCGTTGTCTGCTTTGGTACAATATGACTTGGCATTTAGGTGAAAATATATATGCGACTCTGTGCTCAGAAAAGTTTCATATTCAGGCTTCATACAGACCATGATTTGGAACGCATACATTTAAATCTTACCAATTCACATTGTCAGAAATTAGATTCCTGTCTGAAGGAGTTTGTAAAAGGCACTGATAGCTTATAGGAATCACAAATTATAAATCTACATTAATACAAATCACTTAGAAACATAAAATGAAATATTACATAAAATGAATTATGTTTATAGTAGTTTTTGTTATACCTGATTTATCTGTTTACTTCATTATTAGGTTAAATTGAATTTGCCTGACTAATTTTCAGTCAAATGTCATAAAAATCTTGTCCCTTTTTTCACTTCAGTCACATGGGATGCCTTTAAGGCCCGTTCACACCAGGATGCTTTTTGTTTAGGTATTTCTTCGAAGTTTAACGCCATGTGAGCAGTGGCGGTTCTAGACCAAAGTAACCGGGAGGGCCTGGCAAGTTCCAATTGTACTTTTAGGGGGCACATTTAACATAAATCACAAACTACTTAAACAAGTATTCAAAGTCATTTTTTTCATGCATCACTCCTCAGTCTTCATAAACAGGATAATTAAATAACTTAGACTCAAAATAATCTTCCTTGTTAATTTATTTGACAAATAACTTTGTATATTAAG
Source organism: Danio rerio (assembly GCF_052040795.2). Taxonomy (NCBI): domain Eukaryota; kingdom Metazoa; phylum Chordata; class Actinopteri; order Cypriniformes; family Danionidae; genus Danio; species Danio rerio. Next base: position 16,305,294 of record NC_141026.1, read on the forward strand.
GCACATCAAGGCACATTTTTGCACCTGTAAACTTTAACAGATACAGTTGAAGTCCTTCCATTAATATCAAATAATGTTTCCCAAGTGATCTTTAACAAACCAAAGATTTTTTCATAGTATTTCCTTTAAAACAAATCTAATTATACTGGAGTCACAGTAAGTCTAATTTCTTATAGTTTTTCTAAAATAAAAGCAGTTTTAATTTTTTTTTTATTTAAGGTTAGTATTATTAGCCTCCTTAAGAAACATTTACTGTATTTTTTTGATTGTCTACACAATAAACCAGTCATACAATAAGTGAAGTTTATTCATAAACTAATTTCGAGAGGATCACGTGCTTATGATTTATCACGGCCAGTCTCGCATTTGCTAATCACTAATCTTCCAATCATATGAGCCCTAAGCCACTATAAATAGCCTCAGTTTTCAGTTCACTTTATCTTCGTTTGGAAGAAACCCCCCTCCTCCCCTATTCTCCTCCTTTACCTGTGATTGGGCGGCACGGCGGTCCAGTGGTTAGCACTGCGAGCCACACAGCAAGAATACTGCCGGCCCTAGTTCCATAGGACCAGTGGGTGTTTCTGTGGGGAGTTTGTATGTCCTCTCTGTGTCCACGTGGGTTTTCCCTGGGTTCTCCGGTTTCCTCCCACCATCCAAAGACATTCAACATACATACCAATCAAGCTTGTCTAATCCCTTACGTTCCCTTAGCTACAGCAGCAGGGGAGTTCTGAGATCCACCGAGCTCGGGCTCCCTTCTTGCTCTGCCAACGGGAGGAAGCCCCGGGCTTGAGGAGCCCTTGAGCTCGGGGCTCTCTCCTGGGACAGCATGCCAAATAAGCTTAGTAAATCATCAGCTAAGTGTGAACTCTTGAACTAGACTTTTACTAATTATTCCAACTTTCTTATAGTTATGAGTTAAGTCTTTAAATTACACTTTAATCTGAACCAAAGACTACAGAATACTTAAAGGGACCTTGTTTGAATACAACTATCTTGCAAAATAACTAGTAAAATGTTGTGCACTGACTGTCACCATGGGAAAGATAAAAAAATAAGTTATTGAAAATTAGTTAGTTAAACTATTATGTTTAAAAATGTGTTGTAAATAAATAATGTGTTTGAAGACTTGTGCTTTGTCACTACTGAAAACAAAAATGAATGAAGGCAAAACTAAACGAGTTAAATATTACTTTTAGATGACCATGACTGAAAACTAAATCTGATCAATGTGTTACATCTGCTCTCTAGTACTTGCCAACTGTTCAAATTCATGACTGAATTTCCTAACGTAAAACGATGTACACTCAAGTTCTGACCTATGCATAGCCGAGGACCTCCTATATTAAAAGTTTTAAAATCGCTATTGTAAACAGAAGTCTAATATAATCAGCAGTGGACATTTTGATGATGCTTTTTACAACATGAACATGACTGAAGTTGAATCTTTTTATTATCTGTGTCAGTTAACATGATGAATGTGAGGAACTGATGCGGTCAGCACCATCACTGAAAGAGAGCGAGTGCGCATGAAAGAGAGAGTGCGCACGACACCGAGTGCGTGCAAGAGAGGCATCAGTCATATCTCTGCAGTCCGCCATCGATGACTGATCTCACTTCTTTGTGGCGTTTGACACAAAAATATGCGTCCAAATTTAAGGGGGTCAGAGGGGAGGCCAAGCTCCCCTAGAACCACCACTGCTCATGACTAAACAAAGGGCACTTATGTCATTGTGCACACCAATGTGCAAAACGACAGGTGTAAAAGACTCATTTTAAAGGTCACCCATTTTACCCATTTTCCAAGATTTAAAATAAGTCTTTTGTGTCTCCAGAATATGTTTGTAAAGTTTCAGCTCAAAACACCCTTTGGATTATTTATCATATGTTTTTAAATTTGGGAGATTTGAGCTGTTAAGACACTGTAGCTGTTTTTGTTGCCAGTGCCTTTAATGCAAATGAGCTAGTTCTCCCCACCTACCGTTCCCACATGTATGTCAAAGCCGCGTTCTTCACGTAGATAAACAGCACAGTGACAGACAAGAATGAAGCAGATCTCCCTTACTGCAGTTAGAACTTTCCTAACTGTTATTTGATATATTTGTTGTGGAGTTAATACAAGTCTTTTTGCAACCATGAGTCACACAATGTGGTTATAAAGTTCACACGCATAAATGTGACAGGATACATGTTAATATACACTGCTTAATGGATATCTGTTATGTTTATGTACAAATCAAAACCTGATTTAAGCACAGTCTTCTTTTATAATTGTACTCACACTATGTGGCTGCGGTGTTGAATTACATAGTGATTTTTTAAATATTTTGTCTTTATTACAAACATGCACTGTTTTAAAAACATTTTAAATCATTCTTGATCACATTTGATGATGATTGATGATCAAAGAGGGATGACCAGATCTTTTAATCCCAGGTGCTTTGCTCACGACCTGTCTTGTTAATATGATTATACAAGTTACTAGACATGTTAATATGCGTCTGTCAATCAATTTAGTGAAAGGTGAAACCGCAGTCCTACGTCACGTTGCGATGGCCGTCAAAACGGGAGGGATATGGATCCTATTTTAACGTTGGGAAACATAAAAAGAGACTTATTGCATTTCTATAACTCCAATATGACTGTGGTCACACTATACCTACACACAGTTCTGTCTAAACGGTTTCCAAAAGTTGATTTTCATCATTAAAAAAACGCCTAATTTTTATTTTCTTTTTTTATTTTCTTTTTTTATATTTTGATGCACCACATCAAAACCTTCACCATTCAGTTTGGCACTTTTGTTCAAAACAGTGTAGGTTATTTCACTTTCATTTTCATTCAATGAAAAAGATTATGCACCGAGGCAAGATGAATGTGGAGCTGCTTTTTTTATTAGTGTCTGAACACAAAAAGCTGTATGCAACTACAATGATGCCAGTAAGAGTGGAGAGTAGCAAATAGTGTTTGATGGTGAATTTGATTTTCCTTTTCTTTTATGACTTTAGCTCATTAAGCACCATCTAATGTCAAAGGGTTACTTTGTGTGTTCACACTGCTCAGTGCCAAGGAAAATAACCTGGGCTTGAGTGCAGAAAAACATCTTGAAAAACATCTCAGTCTGTAAGAGCCTTTAGGGTGAGGCTATCAGAGCATCTAGTTTTTTATCTAGTTTTTTGTCCATTTATCAGTGTTCCTTCTTTTTGTTAGCTTATTATCTTCCAACAATCCAATATGTTCCCAATTGACAAATACATGCTCAACCCTACATTTTCTTTTCAATTTCAGAACCGTTTCAATTGGATGTGCATCACAAAATTGGGAAAAAATGACAATTTTAACTCCCATTTCATGCCAACTTTAACCTTCATAGTTATACACAGAAGAGATTAGTTGATTATAAATCAATCAGGTGTTGCCTGGTGAACGCATACAGAGTATATTTCAAATAAATTTGTAAGGTAGTACCATGTTTATGTCTTATACAGCATGGAAAAACCAAGAACTGATGTAGAAAATCGGCTCTAAGAGTTTCTAGAATGCATTTTTTTAAAATGAAATAACACCGAAGTGCAAGTTTATGAAATGGACTTTCGTTTTTTAAAGTGGTATCTTGTACGCTAAAATGCAAATGAAAATAAATCTAAAGAAAGCCAATTAATAATTGTAGAATGAACTGTTGTGTGTTTTAGTGCTGCAACACTAATTCAGCTGTTTTGAATTTTATTCCTGAATGAATTAAGCTTTTGATTTAGTTGAATTAATTTGTAAAGCCATTTTTCTGTGCATTGCATAACCTGCAAAAAAAAAAGGAATTATTTCTGAGCAGTAATGAAATGGCACTCGATCAATCAGTAATAGCCCACTGAATTGAATGGGTACATGATTATTGCACCGCATGCCACTTATTCACTGAATTGATGTGAAAAATGAAAAACAAAAATATGTGGTGCTGAGAGCTCTGCAATCAAATGTGGACAAACCCAAGATATGATTCTTTTTTTCTTTTTGGTAAATTAAATTTAAATTACACTTTTTAACCCAATGATTAGGTTTGTGCAAGTTTGCTGGATTACAACATCCCAGCTTTTTCTAGAGTGTGATAAAAAGAGAGATAAGAGGAGAATTCTGACTGGTTCAAGCTCACAGGAAAGCAACAGTAACTGAAATATCCATGCACACACACACACACACACACACACACACACACACACACACACACACACACACACACACACACACACACACACACACACACACACACACACACACACACACACACACACACACACACACACACACACACACACACACACACACACACACACACACACACACACACACACTTCATTTAATTTCTTTAACTGCATGTGTGTCAAAACTTGCAGTGGATGCCCTATGGCAGCAGTATAAATCAAGTCAGATCTGGGTATCCCTAGTGCTTTGTATGTCTCATAGAGGTTTCTGCGAATTCGATTAACCTGAGGAATTGCTAGTGAAAATCTAGACCTGGCTCAGGGGAGTCTAAACCAAAGAGAAGCATGGCTTGCAGAGACTATAAAAATCTTTAATCTCCATCTTAGTTATGGATGAGTGTAGAAGTATAGTCAAGATTTCAGCATGACACGGATCTCTAAGGGACAACCAAAACTAATTGGATGTGCATGATTTGGAATATTCTAAATTAGACTAGCAACATTTTTAGTCATAAAAATTGACTCATTTGTGGTGCAGTAGCATGTCTTAACCATGAAGGCATTTTAGAGCCTCTTTGTAGTGTGCAGTGTATGCTTTTGTTTACTGAATTGGATGGGAGTTTACCCTTTGTAACTAGTTTTGTGTATGCTGCAAATCCCAACGGTTTAATGAAAGGCCATTAATAGTAAAGATATGCAAACACTAAAAAAACAAACTCAGTATTATAAAGTTTCTCATATAGTTTTCTTGGGAGCTTTACCCTGCAGTTTACTAATAAAGATTAAAGAAAGGTCCCAAGTCGATTACAAGTTTAGCTCTATTTACAAAAAATATGGGACATCATTTATTATTTAATGCTGCTATTTGGACCAGTAGCTCTGGGATTTGTGTTTCACTCTGCTTGTCTGTATGAGTATGTGCAGATGTCAGTCTGTGCATTATTGGTGGTGCATGGACACTTTTATTATGTATATATATATTTACATGATACACTGAACAAAAGTAAAACTACTGTGTCTTTCATTCAAAGTACATTGGGTTATATAATTTATATTGGGTTAAGTGAAAGATTATGATTTCTGATTATAACCTGTTTTATCAAATTTGCCCTAAAGGAAAAAAAAAAAAAAGGAATCCTTATAGATAAACTCAAAAACATGTGTTGTTCTCAAATTAATATCTAATAAAAATAGGTTTTGTTAATTAAATAGTAATATATATAATATATATATTTTCTATTAAACTGCATTTTTCTTGACCCCAATAAATATTTTAGATTAAGTAATATTAAGTAAAATTTCTATAGTTTAAACCAAAGTTAAATTTTACTTGTAAGGTGCTGTAAGTTTTTGACTTTTTTAAGGCATAAAAATATCATAATATGTTTGCAGATATAGGAACTTAAATGAAAATTCTTTGCTTTGGTTCATTTAACCCACCCAATGCCATTTTAGCCAGTTATATTTCACCTCCTTGTTGAAAAACGGTGTATTTGGTTCATTTAATCATTCAGAAAGTCTCTAAAACCATGCTTTTATGACTGAAATGCGAACATTGGTGGAGAGTAGCAGACTCCAAAATGAGATGCAGATTTAGACTTTCACATGAGGTTATTAATTAGTAAATAATATATTCATTCATTCATTCATTTTATTTTCAGCTTAGTCCCTTGATTAATCTGGGGTGGCCACAGCAAAATGAATCGCCAACTTATCCAGCGTGTTTTTACGCAGTGGATGCCCTTCCAGCCGCAACCCATCTCTGGGAAACATCCACACACACTTATTCACACACATACACTTTGGACAATTCAGCTTACCCAATTTACCTGTACCGCATGACTTTGGACTGTGGAGGAAACCGAAGCACCCGGAGGAAACCCACGCGAACGCAGGGAGAACATGCACTACCTACTGTGCCACTGCATCGCCTCGCAAATAATATATTACGAGCGTAAACATTAGGTGAGCAGGTTACTTTGTAACCCCGTGTTCTAACATCACACTATGTGTAGAGATTTGCAGTGACAAGCAATTGGCAGTTTGCACCAGTCAAACACGACAGAAATTTAAATACAGCCATTCACAAACACAGAATATGCACTCACTCACGAAATGTCAAGGTTTATCATCTAATTAATACATATTAAACCTCTTTAACATTATATGTACCTGCTGAATCACTGATATGTGTAGAGTCACAGTTCTGAAGTTCAATTTCAAACGGTTTATTTTATTTTCAGTATCTGAACTATCTGCTGTAGTATGGCAATAAATGTCATGTAAAATGCCATTCAAAGTTACATTTTAAGCATTTAACACTGAATAAAGCACATGTGGTTTACCTGAGGTGATCATTGTCAGTTTTCTGTTGTTTAGCTGCAAGAAATAAAAGCTGTTTTTAATATATCTCCATTTGATATGGAAAATATTCCTTTATCAGCTTCCCATTACTGGGTTGGAGCTGGAATGGCATGCGTTGTATAAAACATATGATAAATAAGTTGGCGGTTCATTAAGGGACTAAGCCTTTATTAGGAAAATGATAAATTAATGCGTGCCATTGCTTTTCTATAGAACATGATTTAAATCAGCCTTAAGGCTCGATGGTCAGGCTCACTCTTGTTACACCTGTTTCAGACTGCAAGTGAGAGCAGAGCATGAGCAGCACATGCGTAGTGCATATGGAGAGCAGAAACAGCGCAAAGGCCTTTCACACCAGCTGCGTCTGTAATGCGCAGCGGATCGGCAGCTTTTGCACAAATCAATCAATCTATCTATCTATCTATCTATCTATCTATCTATCTATCTATCTATCTATCTATCTATCTATCTATCTATCTATCTATCTATCTATCTATCTATCTATCTATCTATCTATCTATCTATCTATCCATCCATCCATCCATCCATCCATCCATCCATCCATCCATCCATCCATCCATCCATCCATCCTTCCTTCCATCCATCCATCCATCCATCCATCCATCCATCCATCCATCCATCCATCCATCCATCCATCCATCCATCCATCCATCCATCCATCCATCCATCTATCTATCTATCTATCTCTGTCTGTCTGTCTGTCTGTCTGTCTGTCTAAATACACTTTTATTTTTTACATTTTCCTCTGCACCAAGGCCCGCAGCAACTTCCCCCGATGCTGTTTCCTTAACTTGCAAGTCTTTATTTTACAAATGATATAGATCTTAAAGAACTGTTTGCTTCTCACACTCTACGAGGAGTGTCATTCATGTGTTTTAAGGTGCACTCAGTCAAAAGACAATATATCATGTCATTTTGTTTTTGATTGTCAGCATGATGTAGGCCTAAAGCTATAATAATATTTATGCAGAATATTTATAATGATATATAAATACATGATCAAACTAGCGTGGCAAAAATAGACCAAGCGCCGAAACTTTCACGGCACTGCTGCTCCAGCGACGCTCATGCCTCGCATTGACGAGCCTCTTCTATGTGCAGTATGAAAGCTCTTATCTGTTAGCTCTAATCTGTTAACATGAACGCCAAATATACAAATCTGTTAACAAGGATGCTCTGCTAACGCTTGTGGTGTGAAACAGGCTTTAGTCCTCAATCGGGCAACCTGATCTTGTATTTGCTTTCATCTAGGAATGCAATATCTAGTTCAACCACTAGATGTCCAACTTGCATACTGCACCTTTAAGAATTTTTTTTTTTTTTACTTCAGAGTATATGTTAACTGTAAGATTATCTATAAGCTCTTATGTTCTATAACAATAACAATATTTTAATTTGGAGGATGCTTCAAGAGTTCTCACTTAGCTGATGGTTGCGTCATGAAAGCTTCATGCTGTCCCGGGAGAGAGCCCTGAGCTTATAAGATCTTTGAGCCCGGGGCTCCCTCTCAGGTAATTTAAACTCAGGTAGATCTTGAGAACTCCCTTGTTGTAGTAGCTAATGAACAGATAGTAATTGCTCTTATGAGATAACTACTTACTAGCAGCATGTCTATGGTGCTGATTTAGATTAGTCAATTAACTTAAGTTGCATGTTTCTGGATGGTGGGAGGAAACTGTGGAACCCGGGGGAAACCCACGTGAGCACAGGGAGAACATGTAAACTCTGCACAGAAATGTTTGCCAGCTTGGTAAGGACTAGAACCAGTGACGTTCTTGCTGTGAGGCAACAATGCTAACCACTGGGCCATTGTGCTACCCCACAGTCAAAAGAGAAATTAACTGGATTACCTTAATGGGCCATGGTGTATGAATGTGTGTGTGTGTGTTTGTGTGTATGGATGAGAGAGTGTGTGGGTGTTTTGCAGCACTGGGGGTTCACCAGTTTATGCACTTCCAGGGATGCATTGTGGCAAGAAAGTTATCTGTTGGTAAAACACGATGGTTCATTCCACTGTGGTGACCCCTGACTAAGCTGAAGTGAGGGAGGTATGCTTATGAGTCTCTTTCTTGCACCATTATGGATCAGCAGTTTTAATGACATTACTCTGTACTTCAACCTTTTGTCGGATTTTTCTGTGAGATCAGATGTTCCCTAGAATCTGAAATGTCTTAATACAATAAACATTAAGTGGTTCACAAAATATCATTTTCACATATGTATTATTTTCTTGATGGTAAATTGGTGGGCAAACGGTGGCGCAGTAGGTAGTGCTGACACCTTACACCAAGAAGGTCACTGGTTTAAGCCTCGGCTGGGTCAGTTGGCATTTCTGTGTGGAGTTTGCATGTTCTCCCCACATTTGTGTGGGTTTCTTTCCTTCTCCAAAGACATGCGGTATAGGTGAACTGGGTAAGCTAAAATTGTCTGTAGTGTATGTGTGTGAATGAGAGTGTATGGATGTTTCCCAGTGATGGTTTTCAGCTGCAAGGGCATCCGCTGCGTAAAACATATGCTAGATAAGTTGGCGGTTCATTCCACTGTCGCGACCCTGGATTAATAAAAGGACTAAGCCGAAAAGAAAATAGGGGATGAACAACTCACTGTACATAAGCTTTCTGTTAGGGTGAATAAATGAAGTCTGGTTTCATGTTAGTGTCACAATAGCACAGGGTGGATCGTGTGTGTGTGGGTGTGAGTGTGTGTGTGTGTGGGTGTGTTGCTGTGTGTGTTAGCAGACAACAAAACATCTCAGACTCTTTTGGATTTTACACACAATGCGACATTTTGAAGCAATGTGGAGAAGATTAGGAGGATAAACTGTTAAACAGTATTACTATAACACTGTGGGTATCAAAATCTGCCAACTGCAGATTTACCAAGCTCCCCAGCTCTGGCCTTACTGATTTAAATAAAACACTACTGGCTGCTTTAAACGTGTGGAAGAGCTGCTAAATGTGCATCCTTTTAAATCAGTGGCTCTCATTTCTTGTTCCTCGGTCCCCACGTCTTGCACATTTTGTATATCTCTCTTATTTGGCACTCAAGGAGTAGTTCATGGATCTTTCGGTTAACCAGCTGATGATTTGAGTCAGGTGTGTTAAGTAAGGAAGAAATTTTAAAAAATGCGCAGGGTGAGAAGGCTTGAGGACCAGGGTCCGTTCATTGTACGTGGATTACTCGATTAGCTTGATTTGGTTATTAACGATGTGACACCATCCAGGATCATTTCGTTCTTTAAAACTCATCTGAGAGTTGTTGTCATAGCAACAGTTCTGGTAGCTTAAACCTCTATGGGAGCCGTTTTTTTTTTTTTTTTTTTCATGTAAACAGGATTAGATTGGGTCAGTTCAAACAAAGGTAATACTGAAAGTATGTACCAAATGATGATATTTTCTAATAGTGGTAGTTATATACATTTGGGAAAATAGTAAATATAGCTTTTTAATTCCTAAAAAAAATATATATATATATATATAAACCTATGCAGTCTGCCCTCTGAAATAAAAGTACAAAGACTGTCACCTGCTGGTGGTTCAAAGAGAACATTTATAAATAGGGACTTTTTAGATACAAACACGTACAGTCGCTTTAGTACAGTTTGTGTATAATAATAGATATGCACAATATTTGACTTATTTATCTCTTTATTTTAAAGGAATAATACATGCAGTCATGAACATGTTTTGACAGCTAATAGCCTATGACGGTGATTTGATGCTTCACAAATGTTACAGAGACCTATATCAGCATCAAAATGCTTGTGATGCAAAATTAATTAATTAATCAATTCATATTCTTTTGGCTAAGTCTCTTTATTAATCAGGGGTCACCACAGCGGAATGAACCGCCAACTTATCCAGCACATGTTTTACGCAGCAGATGCCCTTCTTGCTGCAACCCATCTCTGGGAAAGGGTATGGTGCCCTTTCGCGCTTACCATCTGACTGCTTATCTCCATGTGGAAAGCTTTTCCACAATCCACAGCTGTTGCCAGTTTGTCTAATGGCTTGTCGCATACATCATAGATGATGTGGTGGAGAGTTGATTGTGATGATGGGGTTTGGGTTCAGCGAAGAATGGTTCCAGAAACAAAGACAAATCAAAAGCCAAAAATAAAAATAAAACAAACAAGTAAGAAGCAATGAGAATGTGGTACAATCTGAAAACGTGGTAAAAATTAGGCTGCCGTGAAATTTTCCTGAAATTTTATTTTTTTGGATTGCCTTTGAAAACACTGTTGGTTGAATTTAGGGAAGGATGTTGGTGGGAGGATCGGTCGTTTGTCAGTCAGTCAGTCAGTCAGTCAGTCAGTCAGTCAGTCAGTCAACAGTGGCCTCTGATGGGTTTATGCGAGAAGCGCAGGCATGAAAGTCATTTGAGATCATAGCAACCTCAGACGGATTCACATACCTGGGACATATTTGGCACACTCCAGAGATGTATGTAGGGGTACGTATTTAGATTGAGCCTGGGCTGCAGAAAATCATTGACCTTACCAAAATAAAATATGCATTCAGGAGCTAAACAGCACTACTGTGTTTGGATTTATTTGAAGATGCAGAATTGATCGTTTTGAACTGTTATCTTGACAGAGCAAAAATAAAAAAAAATATTTATTTTTATTAAATTGTATTTTTTCTATCAAAAAAAAAAAACAACGTAAAAAAGTCTGCTTAGAATAATTTCATAGAGTACTAGTTCAGCTGCATTAATAAGACAACTTCACACATTATTATTTTTATTGTTTTTTCATTAGTCATATTATTATTTAAAAGAATGCTTACACTTGGACCAACAACAACAACATTTTGCTACATGAATCAGCTTGAACATTGCTTCTGCATCATTATACATTTTTTGCCCCTTTCTCTGTGGCACAAATACTCTCTAAAGACAGCCAGCTGTTTTGAACCCGAAGCACTAACATGTCTTGTTAGTGTGCCGTGAGAAGAGAAGAAAGTAGGCTGCAGTGTCTGACTCTACCAAGCAACACACTCAGAATATAAAAATTTACCCTGTAATCCCCCACTGTGCGTATGGAGAGCAAATATGTTCAGCTCTAATGTTGTGTGCTGTTTCTTGCACACACACAGTGACAAATGCGACAGCCAAAGATTCCGTCAACAGACTCAAAGATTAGCAGATTTTCAGAGATCTTAATCAACACAGCTTACTTAAAGGGTGAGACACAGAAACAGTGAATATGTCCTTCATAATCTGCGGAATATTTTGTCAAGTAATATCTATAATGAACCTTTATTTCTGAATACCATTTTGGTTGGATTTGAATGAAATTATTTGGATCACCCAGCTTGCAATTTCACCCACTTACCCTTTGAACAACATCAGAGACTGATTGTTGCTTAAAGGCACTTTCATTAATATGTAATAGCAAAGAAATGGGGCTGTTGTGGGAGTTTATTCCCTGTTTCTTAAAATAGACATGTACCCGTGAGTCATTTCTAATTTTTTGTTTCTTAAATTATTACATTACTTTGACAGTAAGGGCTTTTTTTATCCACTGTGAACAGAAAGGCAAATCGTATTTTATTCACTGTAATTAATGTTTGGTTTGTAACGTGTCATGACTTTTAATTAAATGAAAGAAGATGAAACGAGGGTGGACTTTTCAGCAAGATAACTGTTGCGATCGCCAGCAGTGTTTTCTCTGCAGGAGATCACTTCCTACATTCCAGCCGTACTAGATGCCAGAAATCATTGCACCAATCACTCTCGCCACAGCTGACAGTTACTTTGACACACACAGCTGAACTCATCTTAATTGATTAATTAGACTATTTAAATACTTTCATAATCTGAAAACATAGTAAAAATCAGGCTAGGGCTTTTCTTTTCTGGATTGCTTTTTAAAACAGTTGTTTTGGTTTAGGAAAGTGGGTGGGCGGGTCAATCTGTGCTTTTAAAAACACCATTGGTTGGGTTTAAGGAAGAAGGAGGGTGAGTCAAGCCTAGTTCACACTGCATGACTTTAAACATCGGCAGATCGCTGGAGAATTTTCTGGCTGCAGAGATGCTCTGCAGGCATGCACTTTCTGGCTTGCACACTCAGGCATCCACACTTCCAATCCAGGCTTATTTTGAAAACAAAGTCCCGTGGACCTTTCTGGAGACCACAAATTATGTCCCGGGAGGTGTGTATTAGTGCAGTTTTTGTTTTCGTGAATCCGCGAGAGGCCACTGTGTGCGCTTTTTTGAATCTCAAACGCCTCTCGCGAGCACCGTTCGCGCCTGCGCCGTTCTCACATAAACCCACAAGAAGCCGCTGTCAAATGACCGTCTGTCTGACTGGCTGAATGATTGACTGGGTGACCGGCCAATCGGCCGACCCACCCTCCTCCTCTTTCCCTAAACTCAAGCAGTTTTACCGATTGACCCGCCCACCCGCTTACTTCCCTAAACCCAACCAACAGTTTACCAAAAAAAAGCTGTTCAGAAAAAGAAAAGCCCTCATTAGATTTTTACCACGTTTTCGGATTTTACCACATTCTCAGCCTGTTATTCACTTGTTCACTTTATTTTTTGGATTTTTTTTTGTCTTACCTGATTTCTGGAATTGCTTCTCCCCGGACTCCAAACTGGTCGTCGTCGTCGTGATTAGCTCCTCTCTGCATCTCTAGTCCGCCGATGTACACCATTAGCCAACTGGACAAACTGGTTGCGGCGGGAAAGCCCTCCACACGGAGGTAAGCGGTCAGCCAGCAAGTGCGAAAGGGAATACCCGTAGCATTCGCTTAAAAAATGAAATGCAGCCATACGTATCTTCGGCTATATAATTCAAGGTCTCCAGAAATGTCCGCAGGGCTACGTTTTCAGAATGAGCCTGGGTTGCACACTTCCTATGCAAGTGATGTCATTTACAATCGACACCTGTACCTGTCACGTCACTTGGAATCAACACAAATAAACCAAGAGTAGGTTTCCAGTTTTTTTGTGTTGACAGTGACGACGTTGTCAAATAATTCAACGATAAGTTCTTAAGTTGTACACCATGATAGACCCCCCCCCCCCCCCTTCTGAAAAGCAGTTAGTATATTCATCATATGATTATATGCTTTGATGTACATTTACCAAGGCAGGCTACTATTAACATTCATACCAGCAAAGCTTATTATTTATTTAAATCAACTACCAGGTCTAAATATACACACATGGTATTTTTCCATATGAATAAAAAAGTAAAATAAAAAAACTACTGGCAAATTTGAGTTTTAGTTTTAATTTTAAACATTTCAAGGAGTTTTAGTATTACAACTAACAGATACACATAACGGACTTACAGCAATGATTCTTAAACGACTTGGGAAACTATTCTTTATAACTATTCTTGATAAGTTAGCACATCTGCGTAGGAGTGCATCCATATGAAATCACAGTTGCAGCACAGCTTCAACAGTCTCTACATGACCCCAGCCCAGTTTTGTAGGTCCTCCAAACATAATGTTGAGATTTACTGAATAAGGGAACGTCTCGACTTGCTTAACGGAAAGAAAACGGCACAGATGATGTGTAACATTACTGCAGAGCTGTTGAAAGGCAAGCATTCGTGGTTCGTTACGATCTGTTTACGTAACTATAGCAACTGTGGCACCCGTCGCCGTATGTTGCCAGAAACTACAGTGAAACGCTTAGAAAAAAAGGCACTTGAGTAAGTACGTAAATGATGCCCAAGAGGGGGTTACACACTACATCATCTGACAAGAACTTGTTCGCCAACAGCTTAGTCGAGCTACAAAATTGAGCCAATTAAATTTTGTGGGAGGAATCATCAGAAAAAGCTGAACTCTATTGGCTGCTTGGGTGCTGATTACATCACTGACAGTATTTCAAGCTTTTAAGGGAGCATTTAAAAACATTGTCAATCAGCTAAAGCATCAGCGGATCAATCACTCATCTGCAAGGTTCAAGTGCATACATACACAGACACAGTTTTTAATTTTTGTAATTTATTAACGCTGAAATAAAACTCACAAATCTATAACACTCTGACATTCTCTAAATATCTGTGTATTTCTTTCTGACATTGTTCTTTATTTTTCAAATTACAACAGGAAAGAACTGAGCCTTTCTACCTTTAATTACCATATTGGTCAAAATGACTGCATGCATGTCTCCTATTTTTCGCTGTGACTTTAAATATGCATGCATTTTTGCCTAGCAACTTTCTGCTAACGTAAACATAACTTTCTGAAAGCAAAAACATAAATTTACTTTAGATATATATTTCAAAACAGCTTATTCTGTGCCACAAAATAGCTCCTGTTTGAAAGTGAAAATAAAAGCAAGGCCCAGACCTTTGGTGCTCTAGTATCTTAATAATAATAATAATACATTTTATTTATATAGAGCCTTTCCACAGCTCAAGGACACTTTACAAAGAATTCGACAAAAAGAGATAGTACAAGCAGATAAATGTAGAGACAGCATTAGATAAACAAACATGCAGGAAGTCAAATATAACAAACTGGAAATACAAAAACAAGACCTACGAGACAAACGAGAAGAGTGCAGGTGGATCAGTTAAAGTGGGCAATTTGTCAGATCAGAAGTGAAGCATTTAGAAAATATTTGAGTTTTAAGTAAAGATTTGAATTCTGAGATATTATTAGCAGAATAGAGTGAGCGTGGTAGAGAGTTTCAGAGTTTGGGTGCAATAACACTAAATGATCTGCCTCCCATTGACGAGAGGCTACGTATTTATACGCTGTATTAGCAAAAAGATAATATTTTTGGGGTAATGGTGTAATAAAATAGGATGACAGACATTCAAAGCTTAGTTTTAATATCTCAATAGAAGTTTTGAATGTAAAAATAATGTGACAATATGACATTTTATATGAGAACAGTCAGAATGATAATTCTAGTTTCACTGATAATAGCCTACTCTTGTGTCTGTTAACACAGAATGAAGTGAGTGCATTGATGCCCATTTTGGCTAATCACAGATGTTTCTGTTGAGCTGAGCACACAGCCATTTAGCTCATGCTGATATGCTCTCTCATTGACTGCAGCTCATCACTACATCTGACTGCATGTGGGGTCAAGTTGGCCAACTGCTCTGGAATATTCAGCTTATTCGATATTAGATTTCCATCTGCGAGGTGTCGGCGAGGCTTCAGCGAGCCTCTTTGATGCGTTATTCAGTAGTTCACATATAAAGGGCTCTATTTTGACGATCCAGCCACAAAGTCCAAAGCACAGGGAGAAAAAGCATTAAGGGCATGTCCAAATCCACTTTTACTATTTTAAGGACAGAAAATGTTGCTTTGCACCATGGCGCATGGTCTAACAGGGTTGAGCTTATTCTCATTATGAGTTATAGCTGTCTTTTGAGATTAAACCAATCAAAGTCTCATCTCCCATTCCCCTTAAGAGTCAGTTGTGTTGCGCCATAGCGCATTTGCTATTTACATGATGAACGTAGTAAGTGGAAAAACTAAATGCTTCACTAGTGAGAAAACAGTTAAACAGAGCATCTACAGTGCGAGAATGAGCCTCCTTATCCTTTACTTTCACTTTCACTCTCGTGGATAAGGAAACATGTTATACGCACAGACATCCATTAGCTTGAACATAATTAATTTAGTTTGTTATGCACAATGATTTGTTTTAAAATTATTTCTAAATTCAGTTTTAATTTCCAGCAAACGAAAAAATTAACAATAATAACGAAGTGTGGTCAAAAAACTGAGTTATTTCAAAAATACACATGCTATGCTCTATATAGTATAAAACCTGATAGGTGGGCAAATCTAAGCTTGTTTTTCATAAAACAAATATAAATATGCATGTAATATGTATTACTGCTAATAATAATATTATACAAAAGCAAATTGTATAATCTGATGTAAAAACGTCAAAATGACTGGTGTCGAGCTGAAACTAGCAAACCACTAGCGCCAGGTGTATGATAGGGCCCAAAGACGACCAAGCACCGAGCACCCGCAGATTTTTTCCCGATCTGTTGGCGAGCTTAACTTCCAAATCGGGCTCAAATCAGGCTTAAAATCCTGTAGTGTCAACTAGGCTTTAGTCAATTGTTCAGTCAGTCAGTCTATCAGTCAGTAAATCAGTCGCCAGTGGCCTCTGGTGAATTTATGCGAGAACATAAACACAGGAAAAAAATGTAGCTCCTGGGATGTATTAGGGATTCTCCAGAAATGTATATAGCAGTACGTTTTCAGAATGAGCTTGGTTTGAGATTGGTTTAAGACACGACTATATAATATTATATATTCTTCAGGCATGGTCTTTAAAAAAAACAAAATGTGTGCATGTCACACCTGCTTATATTATATTCAAGGCACTGACTACAAACTGGGGTGGGCATCTCGCGGTCATGAAGGGCCACTGTCTTGCAAAGTTTAGCTCCATCCTTAAAGGGGTTGTCCACTACGGTATCATGTTTTAAACTTTAATTGAATGTAATATGCTCAAAGTTCAATGCCAAGGGAGACATTGGCTTTTGCAGAGTTAGCTTAACAAGGCCTACAGTGAACAAAGTTTGGGGACTACAAAAAAATACATCCGGGCTAGTGAGATCAAAAACGGTTCAGGTTACGCACATTCACCACTCGCATACACCCTGTGCAACGAAGGGGCATGGCCAGAGGTGCTGTAATGTAGCAAAGAAAGCTTAAATACTGTCCAAATGCTGTTTTTTCCATAGAGCTTGTTTTGTTTCTTTATTTGGGCTTTCAAAGGACATGACACAAAAAGAGCTTACAGTTTACTTTTAATTGTGTTCCAGAAAATTATAAAACATATACAGTATAGCTAGCATTTGACAAAGGACAGCTTCCAGAATCTTTCTCAGTTCAGTGCTGGATTCGGTTAAAAATCCTCCAACTGACGAAACTGTGAATTGTGAGCCACAACCTGTAAGTTTTTTTATTTGTTAAAATTGATCAATTACATGCACAGTTTTTAGCGTTAACGGTATCTTGTAGCGAGAACTATACGAGGATGTAAACAACAGGAAATGCTATTTGACACTGCTAACAATTTAGCTACAAATTCATATTTATCAGTCAAATCTCTGTAAACACCCACAATCTTGAAATGCCTTTCCTGTGTTCTACATTTCTAATAACAAACTCGCAAAAGATGTGAACATTTCATGCTACTTACACATGCATATTCCAAATATATGAGAAAGACACTTGTCAGAGAGCAGGCGTGAGATTTATCTATTTATCTTCTGTCGGATTCAGGCTCAAACTGATATAGCTACTGTGACTGACAGTATTTACCAATCACAAAAGTGCATGCTTGAAGGCACATGGCGATTTTCCTGGTGACGTAGCGCCGATCCACGAATCACAGCATATTATGTTAGCTGACAAATCAGAGCCTCTTGAGGGCGGGCTTTTCGAAGGAACTAGGGAAACATGCTGTACATAATCAAAGTAAGGTATAATCAGGGCTGGATTAACCAATGGACATTATGGGCACAGGCACAGGGGCCCGTGCAAACTTTGGGCCCCTACGAGGGGGGAAAGAGTGCTGATTTTAGAGTCTCTATTTAGGCTAAGTGCAAATAGCACACCTCGTTAAAAGCGTCTGATAAACATGTTCTTCATTTTTCCCCACTACATATCAGATTTTGCCTACTCTTTATCACAAGGAAGACAAGAATCATTAATAAGTGTGTGTATTATGGAGAACTCATAGAGCTGGATTGTAGAGGTGTTATATCCAAATCATATGCATTATAAGTTTGTAGAAGTTATACATTAAAAATACCCTTACATATATTTTAGTACTGCTTCTGTGAACTTGAACAAGTACATTAAAATCTATTTATTTTTACTGGTTGTATTAGTATTTTTTTTTGTATGCTGTATGCTGTAAATGCTTTAAATGATATGCAGTGTGTATATTTCTAGTCTACAAATATTTAACTTATTTTTATTTAAAAAATGCAGGCAATCCATTGTAGATTAAGTTTATTTCAATACATTTCAATAATCTAATTCTTTTTAATTCAACTATAGGGGTGCGGCTAGGTAGGGGGCCTACAAGAATTTGTGCCAAGGGCCTCTGAATTCTTAATCCGGGCCTGTGTATAATGTGACGTTTTACTAATGAAGCATGAGCACACATTGCTTTGCATCTTAGAAAAATACACTGTGGACCACCCCCTTAAATCAAACACACCTGAAGAGAAAGAAAGAAAAAAAAAACTCTTGCAGGGTGTACTGCATTAGACTTAAATCGGGAAGTCAATACAGCACTCACATAGTGTTTCTTTTTATTAGATTGATTGCTTCTCTTGTCTGTATTTGTAAGTCACTTTGGATAAAAGCATGTGAATGATTAAATGTTCATTAATTAATGCAGTTTGTCTAAAACTGTCACAGCTGGTTAAAGGAAGGAGTAGAAGATCTGGCATCTGTTTGCAGTGTTGAGGTATATCAACAATACTCTTTAATTCATTCAGCGGCACAGTGATGCAGTTGGTAGCGCTGTCGCATCACAGCAAGAAGGTCGGTGGTTCGAGCCTTGGCTGGGTCAGTTGGCGTTTCTGTGTGGAGTGTGCATGTTCTCCTCGTGTTGGTGTTGGTATTCTAGGGGTGCTTTGGTTTCCCCTACAAGTCCAAAGATGTGCGCTATAGGTGAATTAGGTAAGCTAAATTGTCTGTAAAGTATGTGTGTGAATAAGAGTGTATGGGTATTTATTCAGTGATGGGTTGCAGATAAAAGGGTCATCCACTGAGTAAAACATGCTAGATAAGCGGGTGGTTCATTTCGTTGTGGTGAACCCTGATTAATGAAAGCACTAAGCTGAAAAGAAATAAAAGGAATAAACAAACTCATTCTTTTTCCTTTGGTTTAGTCTGTTGCCACAGCAGAATCAAGCGCCAACTACTCTAGCATATGTTTTACAAATCAGATGCCCTTCCTTGTACTGTGAAGATATTACCAATAAATGAAAAGCAAACTCTGTGGGGAATACAAAGACATGCAGCAAACTTTACAACAAACAAAAGGACCATTCTCTCTCTCTCTCTCTCTCTCTCTCTCTCTCTCTCTCTCTCTCTCTCTCTCTCTCTCTCTCTATATATATATATATATATATATATATATATATATATATATATATATATATATACAATATATGAAATAGCGAAGCAGTGGCGCAGTAGGTTGTGCTGTCACCTCACAGCAAGAAGGTCGCTAGGTCGAACCTCGTCGTTTCTGTGTGGAGTTTGCATGTTCTCCCTGCCTTCTCGCGGGTTTCCTCTGGGTGCACTGGTTTCCCCCACAGTTCAAAGACATGCGGTACAGGTTAATTGGGTAGGCTAAATTGCCCATAGTGTGTGTGTGTGAATGTGTGTGTGGATGTCTCCCAGAGATGGGTTGCAGCTGGAAGGGCATCTGCTGCGTAAAAACTTGCTGGAGACCACGGATTAATAAAGGGACTAAGCCGACAAGAAAATGAATGAATAAATAAATGAAATACTAGAGATAATGAGTAGTAGTGACTAATAAAATCAGACGTAAACATAATCAATAACCATAGTGACATGGCAATGCAGAACAGGTAATGAAATACTAAAATAGAAGCTAAACACTAGGGCTGGCCGATTAAACGAAAAGTAATCGAAATCGACAATTAGAACCTATATTTTATCAAATTTTTCCAGGCCAGTTTTTTCGATTACTTTCCCTACCACGCTCTAGGGTTGATACTTTTGCGTCAAGCCCATGCGTATGGTCCGGCGCAGCCTCAGTGCGGTCGCATACCATACTATAGGTACTATAAACCTACTTTTAATATGAAAAATAATTAATTTTGTTTCCAAAATTGCATCATTTATTTTCACTGTCTTATAAGACAAAAGTGACTGTTCGTTTTAGTTTGATGAGTGTTTTAAATTAATTTTTTTATTGTTGATGTTCAGTAAATAATTTTACATAGTAGATAGTATGTGTTTCATTCAAAAATCTCTCACTTGTGATATGTGGGCACATTTACTGTACAAAACCTGTCAGTGACTACGTGGGCAAAATAAATTCTAAATAAATGAAGTAATCATTCATTAATCATAATCGACTTAAAATGTTTAATCAGTTGAGATTTTTATTTTAGGCTCAATCACCCAGCCCAACTAAATACTGAAAACTACGGAAACAGGGAGGTGGTAAACATCAAAACAAGTACTCAGACAGACCTTGACTAAAACATTTTTTTAACTCATACATTTAATAATTTACATGAACATAGATAAACAATTGTTTAAAGAGAATTGTGTTATAAATAAACATTTTGTTAATATGACTGCTTTCAATTTTGATAATGGGACTTCTTTCAATTTGATATGGTTTCTTTTGCATCAATGTTGTAAAGTAATTAATATACAACCAGTTTAATAGATTTTGGCGTTCATTAAGTTGTTTGAGCATCAAACAAGATGAAAAGCTGTTTACATGCACGCGGCCGTCAGGATTAGCAGGTTAGCGCAGAAACTCCATTTAATATACTGGGGTAAAATAAATGTTCACATTTCTTGGGAGTTAGTCATCATATCTGTCTTTGCCATCAAAATGTTTGAAAATTGCTGAAATAATAAATGGTGTAATTATAATTATAATTATAATTAGAGCTGCAAGGAGTAATTAAGAGGCTTAGCATAACGTAATAAAATGAAGAGTTAAGCATGGCAGGAAAGATCAGACCAACTGCAGTGAGTAATTAAAGGCACTTGAAGATGATTATAGTAAAAATGCCTGTAAAATAATGAACACAGTCAGTACTCATTTAATGTTTCCTCACTTTTCTCATCACATTTGTTAGCAAATACGGAGCCTTTAGGTAGGGTAAGCATATATTTCAGTTTGCAAAAAATAGAGAATAGCAGGGGTGCTAAGTGATGATGGTTAAACTTAAATGCATTTACAACCATGTAACTGTTACAGAACTTCATACATAGCATGATATCTGTCATGACATCTCTCTGAGAGATTAGATATAGTAATGAATACATTGTAGCAGTGTTGATGTGTTTGTTATTGGCTGTATAGATCTGCTGCTCTGCTGCTACTGGTTTGATTTTTGACGTAGAACAAGTACCAGTACCTACTACTACCAGTATATTCACAGACCTGCTGTCTGAGATTACAACACAGTGCTGCTGCAAGAATATGCTGGCCATACAGGCTTTATTTAATCAGCCTGATGATAAAAGTAACAAGTTCAACTTTCTTTTTTTTCCAAATTGGCATGAACTAATACTGAATATCCTAAATAACTCAAATATTAATTTCACTACTGTAGCTATCTACCTCTAAACCTCTATCTCTAATCTCTGACTCTGCTGGTGGTCTGTCTGGAGGATTTGCCTCCTCTGTCCTTTTTTTAAATTTTTTTTTGCAGCTCGGCGTTCTCTTTTTCCATTGTTTTATGTGTTTGTGCAGACTTGTAGTGTTGCCACAGTATCGGATAGACTTTCTACAAACATTGCAGTTTGCAATATTTTCATTTACTGCAGTAAACTAACTCCAAACAGCTCTCCTCTTTTTTCCGTCCTCGCAGAACAACCAAACATTGCTTGCGCTTTGGCGCTGCTCAGTCACATAATGAAAGGACAACTAACAGCAGAGCAAGAAGGAGCAACAATGAATACGAGATATTATTATAGCATTATATTATTATATTATTAGTATATGCTATATTATTATAGCATTATTTAGATGAAATTCAAATAAACGTATTGATCTCGGAGAGCTACTATTGATCCGATATTAATACCAACGTTGGTATCGATACTATCGATATTAGGATCTATCCACCCCCCCCCTATACATTTTTAAAATGTTAAGCATTTGCACCTTTTCATAACACAGCAATGTCATTGTAATGCATGCAATTCATGAAATTGTATAAATAAAAATAAAAAAATTATATATATATATATATATATATATATATATATATATATATATATATATATATATATATATGAGCAAAAGCAGAATTACAGCTACTTTTGAAATTCCATGATTTTTTTATTTATTTATTTATTTATTTATTTTTTGAGGGACAACTTAATTGTTTTATTTTCAATCCACTTAAACTATTAAGCTAACTTATATAATATATTAGTGTTGGGTCAACATTAAGCAATTATGCGGAACCCAGTCTTTTTTTACAGTGCAGCCGGGAAAAATAAACGGTAAAAATGCTGGGATCCACGCAATAGATTTGTGTTGGGATAACATGAAAGAATTTAGTTAAATTATTAGTTTTTACAAATTGAAGGTGATTTAACATACAACAATTAAGTTGACCCAATCAAATCTCAAAATTGTGTTGTTTCAGCTCATTTTGAATAAGTAGGTTAAACAAGCAACACATTTTTTTTTTTTTTTGAGTGTAGGATGGATGGTAATCCTATGTTAGGTAAAAACTTGTACCACCTGAGTGAATTTCTTACAGCTATGTGGCAAATTTCACAACTTTTACCATATCAATCTATGAGAGCAAAAAGAAACTGTTGATTACAAATTTAGTGCACCTAAATACATAAAGCTGATTATGTTTTACATGAAATGTTTATGAAAGTCAGTAGTAGACTGTTTACTTCTGCTTCCATTTAACTCTGTATTCACAGTTTTCATATAAAAAAAACAAGAGCTGTGTAATACTTGTGTAAAAGAAGTTTGTATTTTGTAAGAGTTGTATTTTAACAAGGTGCAGATTTAACTACTAAGCAAAGTAAGCAGCCGCTCAGGGGCCCTAAACAATTCAACAAGAATTCAACAACCAACAGTTCTAAAATGCACCTAATATCTACATTTTTATATGATTTGTTTTTTTAATATGAATTCACAACAAAAAAATAAATGAATAAAGCTAAAATAATAAATCATTTTTAAAACTAAAACTCTTCCTGATTTTAACTGCTGGACTGCTCATTGATTGGGGGTGGGAGACAAATATGTGTAATTGCGTTTAAATTATTATAATAATTTTTTTTATTTACTTGTTTTTTTATTTATTGGCTTTTGTTTTTGTCTTACCCGCTTGTTGGAACCATTCTTAGCTGCACTCGAACTTTGTTGAAGTCGTGGTCAACTCTGTGTCTCAAGTCCACCGACGTTCTGTACACAGGAAACTGGTAACAGCGGGAAAGCTGTCCATACTGAGGTACCAGCGGTCAGCTGGTAAGTGTGAAAAGGAAAGGCGTCATACTGTCTTATAGCGTTTGTTTTAAAATTTAAATACAGCCATACGTAGCTCTGGCTACATAATTTGCGATCTCCAGAAACATATATAAGGCTACGTTTGCAGAAAGTTGTTTTAAACGCACTGTAGATATTGGTGCATTTTAGGTCTCATGGCAGTAATTACTTAGGGCCCCCAAAATGACTAAATTCTCTCTGATTTTAACTATGAGCATGTGTTTAAAAACTGATTTTTATTTATTTATTTTTTTGACAGGGATTGTATCGCTGATTTCTCTGGCAATCCTTTCGTATGATCGTTACAGTACATTAACTGTTTACAACAAGAGGGCTCCAGACTACAGTAAACCCTTGTTGGCAGTCGGGGGCTCGTGGCTCTACTCACTGTTCTGGACGGTTCCTCCTCTGCTGGGCTGGAGCAGCTATGGACTGGAAGGGGCAGGAACCAGCTGTTCGGTGACATGGACTGCCAACACCCCCCAGTCGCATTCCTACATCATCTGCCTGTTCATTTTCTGCTTAGGGATCCCTGTGCTGGTCATGGTGTACTGTTACAGTCGGCTCATCTGTGCTGTCAAACAGGTAAATTCTGTCACAAAATCACATCACAAGTAAATATAACAGTGTATTTAACCAATTGCTATGCAAAGAGAGGAGTTCATGTTTTACCTCACAACTATAGCCTGCAGTGCAGTTTCCAGTCCTCTATGGAACAATGTCTCTCTGACTCAGGCTAAAACTAGGTCAACTGTCTGAGAGTCCAGATTAAGTTTAAACCACCTCAGATGATGTTGAAGCCAGCGATATCTGGGATGCACTTTCTCCACTCTGCCAGAAATTCTATAAGTCAGCTCTATTAGGCTGAAGTAGGTCAAAAGAAAGTTGCTGATGTAAACTTATAAAATATAGCCAACAAGATTAATTCTGGGTTTTTAGTTCTAGCTTTTAAAGTGGAAAGGGTGGGGGGGAAATGTGAACTCTATAGTTTTAGAAAACGCTTGCAGTGGTTAACTGCCAGAATGTTTCTTTAAAATGGTATATATACTGTAATAATAAGTATTATTATAATTATAAAATAATAATTGTATTTAATTTTCCTATGGATTAGCCCCTTTATTCATCAGGGGTCACTACAGCAGAATATACTGCCAACTTAACCAGCATATGTTTTACACAGCAGAAGCCCACCCAGCTGCAACCCAGTGCTGGAAAACACCCATACACACTCACTCACACACACATACCCTACGGCCTATTTAGTTTAATTCTATTCATCTATAGCTCATGTCTTTGGACTATGGGGGAAACTGGAACACTTGCAGGAAACCCATGTGAACATGAGGAGAGCATGCAAACTCTACACAGAAATGCCAACTGACCCAGCCGGGACTCGAACCAGCGACCTTCTTGCTGTGAGGTGACAGTACTAACCACTGAGCCAACGTTTCACCATAAAATAATAATAATAATTATATTAATGATACATATTAAACTCAATAAGTATAATTATTATAGCAAAATAATAATAATAATAATAATAATAATAATAATTATTATTATTATTATTATTATTATTATTACTATTATTATTATTATTATTATTATTATAAATATACATTTATGTTAACTACATTATGTACATTTTATTGACTATGTTAAAGTAACATTCTGGCACTTATTATTATTATAATCAATATTATAATCATTCTTATTATTTATATAATTATACTTATTATTATTAAAATCCCTAGAAATAACTGATGTCACCAACCTGATTTAAACACACTTAATTAAACATACTTCCTAGGTTTTCACAAGTTTTTGCAATAAAATGACTTGATGATAATTCCCAGAAATTTGAGAACAATTTTGCTTTCTGAATCCTTCATATATATATATATATATATATATATATATATATATATATATATATATATATATATATATATATATATATATATATATATATATATATATTTTTTATGAAGAGTTCAGATGCAAAAGCTGCTAAACGGCACCTCTGCTAAAAATGAGCTAATGACATTGAGCGAATGCTTTAGTACATGTTTAATTTTTGCTTCAAATCATCCAAATCCCAGCGTAACCGCATTCAAAAATAACAGTTTGTTGGCAAAAGCCGCTAAACGCCACTTGCCTTTGACAGCAAAGCTGCTCAATTTAGCAGCGTGCTAATACGTCGGCTTTTATGAGGAGACTATACATTACTGTACTAAACATTAAATTGCAACTCCATTTCATGAAAGAAAAGTTAAGATGCCGTTCTTTTATCCCACATGGATTCTATGTAGATAAACAATTGACGAAAAAGAGACCAAGACCTTGAGTATAGTGAGAACGAACAAATGACAGCTTCTGTCTGAGAGACATCCTATTTTGTCCAGTAGGCCTACCTTGTGTTTTATTTGCTAATGTAAGCTATTTTATAAAATATAAATATAATGTATAAAACTATACAACTATATAAAACTAATAGCATCTTTAATTATTTTTATTTAATTACACTGTCTTGTCCCAATATGTGGATTTAAAGGTTTTTGCAAAAACAAAAAAGCACTGGTGGATTTTGCTCATTTTGACGCAAAAGAAAATCTTGTTAAAAACCAAAGAATTGTCTAAAGTAACATTTTTGAAAAAAAGTTTTATTTATTTTATTATTTATTTTAAATAAAAAATGGTCACACTTCACAATAAGGTTCATTAGTTAATGTTAATTAATGCATTTACTAACATGAACAAACAATGAAAAATACATTTACTGCTGTATTTGTTCATGTTAGTTAACGTTTGTTAATGAAAATACAGTTGTTAATTGTTCATGTTAACTCATGGTGCATTAACTAATGTCAACAAGCATGGACTTAGATGTTAATAATGCTTTAGTAAATGTTCAATTATGATTAATAAATGCTGCACATGTGTTGTTCACGATTAGTTCATGTTAGTAAATGCATTAACTAATGAACCTTATTGTAAAGTGTTACCAAACTGTTTTATTTACTAGCTAATAACCTTATGATTACACACACATATATATATATATATATATATATATATATATATATATATATATATATATATATATATATATATATATATATATATATATATATATATATATATATATAATTAGATATTATATATATATATATATATATAATTAGATATTATATATATATATATATATATATATATATAATTAGATATTATATATATATATATATAATTATATATATAATTTTTTTTTAATTACCAGAGCGAGGAAGTTTTTACAGTATGTCTGATATTTTACCTTCTCAAAAAGTTTCATTATTTTTACTTTGGCTAGAATAAAAGCAGTTTTTTTTATTTATGTATTTATTTCTTTTTATCTATTTTATGGTCAAAATTATTAGCCTCTTTAAACAATTTCTTTTGATAGTCTACAGAACAAACTACCATTATTATAAGAATTATTAGCCCCCTTGTTTATTTTTTCCCCTAATTTCTGTTTAACGGAGAGAAGATTTTTCTCAACAAATTTCTAAACATAATAGTTTTATTAACTCATTTCTAATAACTGATTTATTTTATCTTTGCCATGATGACAGTAAATAATATTTGACTAGATATTTTTCAAGACACTTCTATACAGCTTAAAGTGACATTTAAAGGCTTAACTAGGTTAATTAGGTTAATTAGGCAGGTTAGAGTAATTAGGCAAGTTATTGTATAACGATGGTTTGTTCTGTAGACTATCGAAAAAAATTAGCTCAAAGGGGCTTTTAATTTTGTCACAAAATGTTTTTTTTTATTATTAAAAAATGCTTGTATTCTAGCCAAAATAAAACTAATAAGACTTTTTTCCAGAAGAAAAAATATTATCAGACACACAAAAAATGTCCTTGCTCTGTTAAACATCATTTGGGAATTATTAAAAAAAGAAAAATTCAATGGAGGACTAATAGTTTTGACTTCAACTGTACGTGTGCTCCCGTATATTTTACATAGCCTACAGCAGCCACAACACATGAGGTGGTAAATGATGTGTGGAGTCACGGCAGCTAAAATATATACAGATGCAGTGTGACCTGTTTATACAGTCTATCGCCTCTATCTAGTGTCTCATCCAACCTTATATCCTCTCCTGGGAGCTCCTCTAGTCTATGCATATTCATACCAGCTCCCTGATCCTTGGAAAAATACCCGGAATTTATGGCGCCAAGAGTGAATGAGCAAGAGAACAGATCGCGAGAGGCCCAGTGATGGTCTAAGCATTACATTTACACTCATTACAATCTCTTATTGAGTTATCTGCTGTCAGTAGTTGGAGACGAGCAAAATATTTCAATTGTCTTGCATGTATTTAGCCCTTTTTACATATAACAACTGAAAGTACTGAAAGCTCAATAAGATGGGAGGAATTGTAAAATAAATAAATAAACGCTTGCCTTTCTGTAAATTCCATTACTTTGTTTGTTAGATGTTTGCTCCCACTTTTTTTTTTTTTGCAGTCTGATGTCAAACACACAAAATGCACAATTCACACCAAAGGATGTCTAATCCAATTTTTGCCATGGCTTCACACGTAAACCACTCATGCTTCATCCACGTCTGCTCACTGCACAGGCTGCAAAACAATCTTTCTCAACCTCCATGTAATGTAATGGAATGATTGTAAGGGTGCAAGTGAGACACCATTTTCAAGAGACACTCAAATACATCATTTGAGCTGCGTATGCAACCTCTATAAGTAATGTTAAAACAATAATTGCAAACTGATTAGGGCTCGATTTTGGCTTTTAACGATTATGACAAACCATTAATTGAGATAAACGATTATTCCATCATATACCACCCCCTTTCCAGTTGTACACGTGTGAAAACTCTTTGTCTCTGCAAAGCTCAGTTCTAACGCGATCTTAATGTGAGCGCTTTAATGGTCAAATACATGCACATGTGTGTCAGAGCGCAGTGTTTAGTGATTATTATTAACCCTCATTTGTTTAATAAACACACAAGTTGAGATTCAAAAGACGCGTGAAAGAGAAACCATATCAGAGCCGCACTATTCTTAAAGTGACAGCGTGCAATATTCCTGCTGCTGCCGACTGTTTTTATTATTAATCAATAATAAAATCAAAAATACAGTGAAGATGCTAAGCACAGTTTAAACATAACAGATTTAATAACTCATCTCTAATAACTGATTTATTTTGTCTTTACTATGATGACAGTCCATTATATTTTACTAGATATTTTTTAAGATAC
Source organism: Danio rerio (assembly GCF_052040795.2). Classification (NCBI taxonomy): domain Eukaryota; kingdom Metazoa; phylum Chordata; class Actinopteri; order Cypriniformes; family Danionidae; genus Danio; species Danio rerio. The sequence goes on from NC_141026.1 coordinate 16,334,354, forward strand.
TAGTATCCAGCTTAAAGTGACATTCAAAGGCTTAATAAGGGTAAATAGACAAGTCATTGTATAACAGTAGTTTCTTCTGCAGACAATCAAACATATATATTGCTTAAAGGGGCTAATAATATCGAGCTATTAAAATAGGTTTCAAAATATTCAAACCTGCTTTTAATTTAGCTGAAACAATACAAATAAGCCTTTCTCCAGAAGAAAAAAATATTATAGGAAATACTGTATAAAAAAAAAAAAAACTCTGTTAAACATCATTTGGGAAATATTATAAAAATAAATTCACAGGAACACGAATAATTTTGACTTCAACTGATAATCGTTTTGAATAATCGTGATTACAATTATGACCAAAATAATTGATTATGATATTTCCCATAATCGAGCAGCCCTAAAACTGATTATCTTATTTGAAATTAAATGTCTTATGAGTTTATTTACTTTTTTGAGACTATTTTGCATTGCAATTAAGAATTTTGCACATTACAAAAATTTGCAACTTTTTGTTGAATTTGCGTTGAATTCAGCGATTGCAAAATCGCGGACAACTAGGGCGTTTAACCCCCTGGGGTTGAAGCAGGGGCGTTGCGAGGGGGGGGCTTTGGGGGCTTAAGCCCCTGATGTATTGTCAAAAGCCCCTGATCTCTTGGAATATGTTGCACTTAAATAAAAATATGTTGTATAACATTTATTTTGTTATGCAAGTACTAAAAATTACCACATACATCACGAACATTCCACTTAACGCAGCGTTTGTGTCAGGTAATTAAACCGTCAGCTGTTCAGCAGTACCTGTTTCTACCGGCAGGTGGGAGTGGCTCTGTTGTCACATGGTGTTAAAAAAATCCCGCCACTGCACATCATTCATTTATTATTTTGAGGAGCTGAAGCTAATGAGGTAATAATACAACTCTTTCGCGAAACTGAATAGTTTTAACTACTAATGAAGCTTGTTTCCACAGTATAAAATGTGTGTAGTTTTGGTGACATAAAATAACTATAATCAGTAAAATGTGCATCATATCAATGTAAATACAAGTAAAAAAAACGTAAATTGTACTAGCTTTCTAGATATGATATATTTATATGATATAGCAAGTCACATCTGTTTCTGTAATAGTTAAATCACAGTGAGTTTATGCATCTAGCTTATTATTATATAGCCTAACTACATTTTATTGTAACATGCTATGTCAGTTTGAATCAAATTATAAATCGACTTTCTTATGAAAATACCTAAAATGGTTGGAAGAACACACAGTTGAAGTCTGGATTATTAGCCCCCGTTTTTTTTCCCCCCAAATTCTGTTTAACGGAGAGAATATTGTTTTCAGCACATTTCTAATCATAATAGTTTTAATAACTCAACTCTAATAACTGATTTATTTTATCTTTGCCATGATGATAGTAAATAATATTTGACTAGACGTTGTTTAAGACACCTCTATACAGCTTAAAGTGACATTTAAAGGCTTTAAAGGCAGGTTAGGGTAATAAGGCAAGTTATTGTATAACGATGGTTTGTTCTGTAGACTATAGGAAAAATATATAAAATCATAAAGGGGCTAATAATTTTGACCCTAAAATGTTTTTTTTTAAATGTAAAACTGCTTTTATCCTAGCTGAAATAAAAAAAATAAGACTTTCTTCAAAAGGAAAGTATTATCAGACATAGGCTACTGTGAAAAAGTCCTCGCTCTGTTAAACATCATTTAGGAAATATTTAAAAAAGAAAATAAAATTCAAAGGAGGGCTAATAATTCTGACTTCAACTGTATAAAACATTTATTGTCGCAGTCGTGTAAATGATCAGTTAAAGCTTTTTTATTTTATTCAGATCATATTTTTATTCTACTGCAGCAACAGCTGGATGCCTTCATCCATATTAGGGATTTCCTAGAATGTTCTACTACTTTTGTGAGGCATATATGGAATTTCTGCTCAAGTATGAATAAAACAGGCATTACATGCATTTAAAGAGCTACAATGCCCACATCACCCTATTTTGAGGAAAACTGAAAAAAAAAGGGGGGTTCTTTGGGGCTAAGCCCCTTATCCCTTTCGACCCTAGCAACGCCCCTGGGTTGAAGACCGCGTATACACGTTCTGACATGTTTTTACCTTATTGAGCTGAAATGAACCTAAATTACACTTTCAGTTTTGATCGTACAGATAAGATCATTACATCAATCAAATTTGTTAGGTGTCTAGTTTTAAATGTGAACACTTACAACAAAAACAAATGTGTGTGCTTTTGCAAAACAAGGATAATAAACAGTGCATTTTCTCTCTCCATGAACTGTTTTTAGAAACACGTCAGTAAAATGCGCTGAAACTCCGCGAAAACAAAACACCCAGACATGAGACACATATCTTTATAAAGCTTGAAGTGTCTACTTTTAAATGCAGCTATGCATGTTGAAAACAAATATTGTTTGATAAAGTAATCAGTATGAAACCAACGCTATGTCTAGTTTCTCAGTCTGAGCTCGTTAGAGTTAATGCAGCCACGCCCACGAGGCTTTGACATTACAAATAGTTTGCATGAGAAGCGCGCAACAGTAGACCGTTTCAGGATAAACACGTAATTAAAATGAACGGAAACTTAGCAAATACCCGACAAAGAAACATGTGAGATGTTTCTAAAAAAAAAGGTGGTATGTCTACTTTTGCATTAAACACTTCAAGTTGAAAACAAACAATCTCCTTTCATGTAATCCGTATAAAAGTAAGGATTGGGTACGGATTCTCCTGTCGCCTCATTACAGCGAACGTAATCCCGCCCGCAGTAAAGGCGCAGTTCATATGGAAATGAAGGGACCCAGCCAGGTGATAATGTACATGCTCCCCGAGACATGGCATCAAACGACAAGTTTTATTATAATTACTTACTTTTGTTTGAATGATGGCACGTTACTCAGGTGAAGAAGCACTGTACTAAACAGCGACAAAGAATTTACCTTCTCCTCAGAGGAAAAGCGCGACTCTATGACGAGCGTATGCATGTTGAAGAACGTCTAGACCCAGCAAAGGACCGAATTCCTGTCGATAAGTCTTTTCTTCTAACCTTTATGATTTATATGAAATATGTCCTTACAGGCCACTTATAGTTTCATTGCTATACAAAGTGTATCCTATAACGTGTAGCATATAATGATTAACATAGACCTATAATTAAAAATGTAATGTATATATATATATATATATATATATATAATTATTATTATTATATGTACATTATAAAAATAAATACTTGTTTACAATACAGGTGCTGTTTTGTTTACAATTCCTATGTGGTAACTGAGTTTATTAGGTTAACTAGTATAGAGTTATTTTGTGTGATAGTTAAATATATTTTAAATAAACTGCAAAAAAATAAAAATAAACTTATTTTTTTCTTAGATTCTTTCTTGAAACTCCTAGTCACATACCTGTCTGATGGCTCATTATGCAGCTCATTATGCAGGTCTTTGTCTTCTCAGGTGTGACTCACTGCATAGTAATGATAGTTCACGCCTTCTCGCATAAACCATTTTCACCCAAAAAGTGACTTAGAAATTTTAATTCATTATATTGTTTTCTGTGAGCAAGTGAACAAGATGATTCTTACATCATTTTGAAGCAAAAACACTAGGCTACAATATCCAGTTCTCAAAAGTCTTGTGCACAAATGTTCTCTGTGTGTTTCACGGCCTTGTTTCAGTGGCTTCAAAATTTTAGTTTTTCACTAACCACGCATAAACGTTTCTTTCTCAAAAACACAAACACATACAAACATGCTGCTCAGGTATTATTGTAGTCCAACTTGTGCTGTTTACTGTGTTATCACACTTTAGCCATTAATATGTTTTTAAGATACTGAAAACAACAATGTCAGTGCATGTCAAAACTTCTCAAGAGCCCCAAAACACCCTCAGACCCCAGAGGGTTAATTAAAGCTTATCACAAACTTTTTCGGCAAACTGGGCAAATCTTAAAGTTGTAAATGAAAAAGATTGTTGGACTACATTTTACATATTTTAAAATTTGACCTTTAACTCAAATGTACTGCTTTTCCTTCTATGCTCGTGCACTGGCCACTTCAGGTACTGTATACTCTACTAGTACTGAGCCGACCCCCTTTATTGCCTTCAGATGCCTTAATTGTTTGTGGTGTAGATTCAACAGTTTTCGGGAAACATTAAGCTGCGGTCACACTGGGCTTTTCTCCCCATAGACTTCCATTCATACGCATGCGAATGCATCAGACCGTAAACGCAAGCTTGTGCAACAAGTTTCGCACTTCGCTGTATTGTTGTGAACTCTGATCTGCGAAATCGCATCACTTTACTGCGCGAGACCAATCGAGGATCAAAACATGACCTCTGTGGACAGAAATTTAAAATATGGACCAAACAGCTGCTTTTTTAAATGTCTAATATCTTGTTTAATCCCACCTCTTTTTGCAGCGCCGTACAACAGAATTACGCAAACTCAAACTACAGTGTGACTGCAGCTTTCCTCAGAGTTTTCGGATCATTTATGACATGTTGGCATCAGCAGATTTTTAAGTTGCAGATTCACATCCACATATCAGATATGCTCTATTGATTGAGTTCTGGTGACTGCCGAGCCATTTCAGTAGTAAACATATTGTTTTGTACAGGAAACTAGTCCGAGATGATTCAAGCTTTGTGACAGGATTTGTTATCTTGCTAGCAGGAGCCCTCACAAGATTCGCTGTGGTCAGCAATCATACTCAGATAGGCTTTGGGGTTTCAACTATGCTCGAATGCTATACTAATGGGCCTCGAGTGTGCCAGGGAAATATTCCCCACACCATTACACCACCACCATCAGTCTTAGTGGTGTTTTACAAACAAATTTTAGGAGAAGCATGATTAGTTTTGACGTGGCTAATGCATTATTGACAATCATTCTATTATCCAATCAGCTTAAGACCAAACCCCATAAATACTCAAACACCTCAGTCATATCTCTGTTTTCTCTTGATTTCAGCATCTTTCCACCACCTCAACTCCACACTAATAAACCCAATACCTACTTAAATCTGGGGTGGGAGCGTTCTGTAGTCAGGATAGACACTATGCTCAGACCCCTATCTCTGTGTCTATCCTGATAAGGGGAAAAACATGAGGGTGTCTTTCCGAGCTCAGGGGCCTTTCCCAGAGCAACAAATGCGTATATAATATTTAGTCGAATATCTGTGAGTATAAACTCTGAATCTGGTAATCAATGCATGATGGATACAGTACATGCTCTTCTGTGTAATGTTGTAATGAGTGGTGATTTGAGTTTTTTTTTTTTTTTCTGTCAGAACTAGTTTCTCCTTTTTCCTCTGACATTGAAATCTACAGTATACAGAATATTACTGTAGATATAGATCTACCATTCGGAATTGTTTATTTATATGTTTTGACAATTTTTTTCTAGGAAGTGTCAAGGAAATATCCTTGAAATGATTGTGGCTCAAAATCCCAGTGGATCGAAAATACTCAGAACAGCTGTCAGACATCTACCACAGTCACTTCATTTAACTCAGCTCAATCTCACATTGGGTGTCTTTGCTGAACTTGTGGAGAAAATAATATAGCATGATATTTCATGATTCTTACCTCATATCTCTAAATTAACAACTTTTGCAGCAAATTTTGACAATTTCATAACTACATTAGGCATGAGGTGGTATAAGATTCTGATGGTATGATAACCTCGGGTATAAATATCATGGTTTTACGGTATCACAATATTGAGATTACTGCTCTAAAATATATTATTTTCATTATTATGTCTGGGTAAAAAAACAAAACCCTTTTCTCCTTTGTATACAATATATTTTAATTTGGGAAACATTTATAATATTAGAACAGTAAACATGTCAGGCTGAATAATTCAAATGAATTATTGACCTCTCCTGTCTTTATTTTTCAAAAACACAGACTTTTCTTTTACAATTTAAAATGGTTTCTTTGGTGATCTTTTCTGCTGGAGATACAGTTGTCCTAAAAAAAAACAAAAAACAAAAAAAAGGTAATTTACAATAAGGGTCATTAGTTAATGTTAATTAATGCATTTACTAACATGAACAAACAATGAAAAATACATTTACTACTGTATTTGTTCATGTTAGTTAACATTAGTTAATGAAAATACGGTTGTTCATTGTTAGTTCATGTTAACTCACGGTGCATTAACTAATGTTCAATTATGATTAATAAATGCTGTACATGTGTTGTTCATGATTAGTTCATGTTAGTAAATGTATTAACTAATGAACCTTATTGTAAAGTGTTACTAAAAAATAAATAAAATATCTTACACTTAATTTAGGAACGGTTTAGCAGAACATTTTGATGGGTTTTAAAACCTTGACTTTTTCCAAACTGCGGTATACCTTGAACATGGTTCTCGTTCCATGCCTAAACTACATGTAGGTAGAAATGTCTCATTTACCAGAAAACATCCTATACTTTATAATGTGAGAAAACAATTCATATTTCACATATTATTATTTTTAGAATTGTTTGATAAATCTATTTGGGTCAAATTGACCCTTGAGTAACACATTTGTTACTTTTTTAAATTATGAACAATTTTTTAGTGTGTGTATTCCTAGTGCTGACGAGAGTCTTTTAACCCTTCAATAAATGTACAATTTTAAAATGAAAAATACAAAATTCAATTCAAATTAGTTTGAGCTGATAGAAAGGCAACAGTAAATCAAATAATCACTCGTTACAACCGAGGTATGCAGAAGAGCATCTCTGAATGCACAACACATTGAACCTTGAGTCAGATGGGCTACAGCAGCAGAAGACCACACTGGGTTCCACTCCTGTCAGCTAAGGACAAAAAACCGAGGCTATAATTTGCACAGACTCAGCAAAGTTGGACAATAAACAATTTTTCTAAATTGGAAAAACGTTGCCTGGTCTGATGAGTCTCGATTTCGGGTCAGAATTTGCAATCAGCAACATGAAAGCATGGATTCATCCTGTCTTTTATTAACGGTTCAGGCTGGTGGTGCTGCTGTAATAGTGTGGGGCATATTTTCTTGGCACACGTTGAGCCTATTACTTCCAATTGAACATCGAGTCAACACAACAGCATATCTGCATATTGTTGCTAACCATGTCCATCCCTTTATGACCACAGCGTACCCATCTTCTGATGGCTCCTTCGAGCAGGATAACACGCCATGTCATAAAGCGCGAATCATCTCAGACTAGTTTCTTGAGCATGACAATGAGTTCACTGTACTCAAATAGCCCCCATCATGTCAATATGGACCAACATCTCTGAGGAATATTTGCAGACTTTGTTAAATTTATGCCTTGAAGGATTAAGGCAACTCTGAAGGCAAAAGGGTGTCCATCCCGGTACTAGTAAGGTGTACCTAATAAAGTGGCCGGTGAGTGTATATTGTAATTGTATAAAACAATTTTTGTTACAAAAACACTTTCATTGGTTCATGTGTCAGTTTTAAAAAGTGTTTATGCTTTCTTTGAAGCTTAAAAAAAGAACCACTACACTTTATACAGAATGGAAGCAAAACTAAAAACTACTCCAACTATGTTTTTTGAAAGAAGAAAGTTAAATGCTGCCGTAGTGCGTTAAATTGCGTTAAATTTTAAAAAGTTGCCAAAGAATCTGAGAATTACTATTATTTGTTTCATACAAGCAAATACAAAACACTGTCACTACACTGTACAAAGTTCATTTATGTTGTGCCAACACAAATCATTTAGTTAACTTAAACTTAAGTGGATTGAACATGGAACAATTAAATTGTCCTGAAAAAAAATCTCTAGAATTTTGCTATTTCATTTTATATTGGAAGTTTGAACAAGCATTAATAATGTTTTTGGAATGTAATACACTATGCTAAAGTAATACAGTAAACATTAATTGACCAAAGTAACATGAACAATATGGCAGCGGTTCCCAACAGGAGGGTCCCAGCCCACAAGGAGGCATCGGCGAGCTCTGAGGGGGGTTCCGTCATATTTTTCCAATTTCTTAGGAGTTCATTTTATCCCCTGGCTGACCAAAAAAATTGACAAATTTGTAATTCGTCCTTCACAAAAACAACCGAGTCTCACTGATTTGACTTCAGCAGCTAATAGTAACCACTCAAGCATACTGGACCCAGCTGAAGAAGCTCCAAACATTTCAGGTTGCAGCGCTAGCAATACCAGAAACACAAAATGCAGGAAATACCAAGATAGCAACCTGAACTAGGATTTTATTTCTTTTTTTCAGAGCAAAGTGTTCCTGAACCAGCCACATGCATTTTTTGGTCACCTTTATTGCAAACTTATATGTGGAGAGGGGCCTTACAATATTTTCCAGGGTAAAAGACGGTCTCAGGCAAAAAAAAGGTTGGGAACCACTGCCTTATGGTAAAAAGCACAAAAATGAAGAAACAAAATTATTTAAATGAATAAAGGAATGCCACATGAAATTTAGAAAATTACAATGTGCTTTTTTCACAGCAAAATGTAAAACTGCAACTCATGAAAAACTCACTCATTAAAAAATGGCAGTTTGATGGTTTTTAATGCCATATGACACCAAACGTATATGGAAAAAACAAACTTACCATTTTAACAGTTTTTGCCATACTTATGTCTTTTACAGTTAATATAATTGTTGTTTTTGTTACACTATAATAAAGAAGACCTATGACATGATAAATCTGGTTCAATAGAATGCACTTTATTAAATGTGTTCACATTCACTTCATCAGTTTTAGAAACATCAATACAATGTATTCATGTACGCAATGAGTGCTTCTTTCCACTTTTTATCATAAACCACTTCATGAAGCATTTGTATAAAAGTCTATTTCTGAATCATCTACAAACAACAACATATAGTCTATTGTTTTTTTTTTTTTTCCACAGGTAGGCCGCATTAGGAAGACAGCAGCAAGACGGAGAGAGTACCACATTTTATTTATGGTCATCACTACAGTGGTGTGCTACCTTTTGTGCTGGATGCCTTATGGAGTTGTTGCAATGATGGCCACGTTCGGACGCCCAGGAATCATCACACCCATTGCAAGCGTGGTGCCATCCCTCCTTGCCAAAAGCAGCACAGTCATCAATCCTCTCATTTACATCCTCATGAACAAACAGGTGAGACATTTGCAACTTTTTAATGAGCACTGAATCATGAGGAATTAAAAGGTGGCTTGTTTCTGACACAAAATTATTAAGTAAATTAATTAATTAATATAAGAGGTAATTGTGCATTTTTATTATTATCACAATTATTTGTCTTGGAATTTTAAATAGTGTAATACATTCTTTGTTCATAATGTAATTTGCTATTTTTCACCACAATTGTGAGATTTTTTTCTTCTCAGAATTAAACTTTTACATTTAATTTTAAAACTTTACAATACAATATAACACAATTGCACTTTTAAATCTATCTATTCTGAGTAAAAACAACACAAAGAGTAAGAAATATACACTCCAAATTCTGAATTTCTCTCATAAAACTTGTGACGATCAGAATTGTGTGGGTTTTTATAAATTTTTTCCATGGCAAAAACAAGCTTTCATACTCATGACATACACTGAGACAAACAACCATATGCAACTAAACTTCTTCAAAACATTCCATTTGATTTCATTGTCTTTACAAAGTATAAATCTAGATCCATAATTAAAAATAACCAGCTTTTACAAGGAACAATTTCAAGTACTGTACTGATTGTAATAAATGTATGTAATCAAATGTATAAATAACACTAAACCCTTTCCTAAAGTTCTTTACACAACAACAGCATAATAATTCTTGATACAGCTTGAAACAACACTTTGTCAGAATATATTAGCTGTTTTAGAAATACACAACTCAAAGATCAGTGTTAAACATTCAGAGAGATGTCAGCAATAGTTCACATTTAAAAAATTTTAATTAAATTACAAAACATTTAAAAAGGATACTGATCATTGATCTGCAATGGAAATTCAATTATTCATTCATTTTCTTTTCGTCTTAGTCTCTTTATTAATCTGGGTTCAACACAGCAGAATGAACCGCCAACGTATCCAGCATCTGTTTTCCGCAGCGGATGCTCTTCCAGCTGCAACCCATAACTGGGAAACATCCATACACACTCATTCACACACATACACTACTGAAAATTTTTAGCTTACCCAATTCACCTGTACCTCATGTCTTTGGACTTGTGGGGGAACCCGAAGCACCTGGAGGAAACCCATGCGAACATGGGGAGAAAATGCAAAATCCAAAAAGAAATGCCAACTGACCCAGCAGAGGCTCGAACCAGCAACCTTCTTGCTGTGAGGCTACAGCACTACCTACTGCGCTGAAAATCAATTATCTTGACTTTATTTTATAATAAAAGTTTTACCTATAAGGGTCATCTAACGGATGTCAACCGTCCGTTTTTATCAAAGTTTACTCAGAATGGTCAACTCATTTTATACTCAACATAGGTTCATTCTGAAAACTTAGTCTTATATACATTTCTGGAAATCACAAATTATGTAGCCAGAGAAACAAACGCTATGAGGCGATATGACGCAGTTTCATTTCACACATACCAGCTGACTGCTTACCTCCGTGTAGATGGCTTTTCCACTGTTACCAGTTAGTCTTGTTGCTTAGCGTGTAAGTCAGAGGATTTGAGATGCAGAGCAGAGTGGACTGTAACGATAGGGTTTGAGTCCAGCAAAGAATGGTTCCAGAAGGCAGGTAAAACAAAAATAAAAGATATATGTAAACAACTGGGTGAGAATGTGGTAAAAGGGCTTTTCTTTCTTTAGATTGCTTTTGAAAACACTGTCGGTTGGGTTTACGGAAGTGAGTGAAGCCTGGTCAATGTTTTTTTTCCCCCGGTTGGGTTAGGGAAGGAAGAGGGTTGGCGGAATCAGTCGGTTGGTCAGTCAGTGAGTCAGTCAACAGTGGCCTCTGGTGTATTTATGCGAGAACAGCAGGCGAAAATGGAGCTCACAAGAGAAATTTGAGATCTCAATAAGCGAACACAGTGGCATCTGGTGAATTTGAGAAAACAAAAGGTGCGTTCGTCTTGAACCACGGCGGCAGATGACAATCAACGAGATTAGCCGAGCACAGGCGGGGGCAGAGCTGAAAATGAGGCAGTCAGGTTGGACACCTCGAGACTCGTAGTTTGCTGCATGATAACATCACATGGCGAGATCAATTCACTTTAATTTAATGTTTGGAAATTTGTAAGACAGAAGATGTCCTATAATGAACCCGAAACACCTGTGATTGTTGTCATGCGGTAAACTCAGCCAATTGTGTAATATCAATTTAGTCATCAATCAATCATTGATCGCGGAGCACTGTCGTGGTACTTTTGATGCCACATGTGACAGTCACGTGGCGTCAGTGCAACGTTAAGTCGCACAAAATTTCCAACCCGCATGCACCGTTTTAAGAGAGATTTTAATCGAACCACATAAGTCGAACACACCTTAAACTTTTGGGGTGTATTTGGCGCTCTCCAGAAATGTATATAGGGGTACGTAATCAGAATGAGCATGGGTTGTTTATACTGTAGGTTACCACGCTTAACACTAACAATGAAAAAAAAAAATCTTAATATCCTTTTAGATTTAGACAAAATATGAGCAGCATTATTGTTAATGACAGAGATTTATTTATTTTTTTAAATTGCAACGTTTGGGAAATTAAACCCTGTAATTCAGTCCTCTCTGACTACTGTTTTTCTGGTCTTATACTTAAATGAAAACTAGAATTTCAATTCACTCAGGAAATGTAAATGGATCTTTATATGTACAATTCACTGTTTGATAATTCCAGCAATGTAGTTGCTGAGTTAGACTTAACCTTGAATTTTTCCTGTACACTCTGGTTTTGTATGTACAATCTCTAAAACATAGTCTTTGAAGAGTGCTGTTTATTATTCTCCTCGTTATAAAGTCTACTCTTAGACTGCTACAAGTAATATACATAAAAACCCCTAGTAGATGGCATGGGGTTTCTTCTGATTGAACTGTATTTGAAGACATGTAAGTCTAGATGTGCTGGAGTCTGCAAATCACAGCAGACACTTGATCTTACTGAATCCTGGCAGTGTGACCTTTCCCTTTTTCCTGAGGTCCTCTTCTGAAGCTGTGCTCATGCGCTTGACAAGCAGTTTCTCGTAAAGCAGAGGGTGGTACGCCCCAAATGTGCACGCCATGTCATATTGCAGCTCATGGTAATGGCACAGATCGGTTTGTCTCATAGAAGGAATGTACTCATACACATGGATCTTCTCACAAAGGTTCATCATCAGGATTATACCTGTCAAATAAACACACACAGATGACATTAAGAATAACTAGCAAGAAGCCCATACAAGTCTTTCGAAAGTAGATTCAAGGCAAATATTTTACAGTGGTGCTCAAGATTTTCATACAATTCACAAGTTCATTCGAAATTACAACCATGTAAAATCTAATAATGTGATTGGATTGGTCCAACCACTATGCATGTAGCTAGATATTATAATATATTATGCTATATAATATAATTTATTAAATGTTACTAATAATAGACTCTCAAAACAGCATTTTACAGTGTAGGTTTACATGCATGCAAAAAACTCCTGGGATTTGCAGAGAAACTAGAGCACATCTCTAGAGGAAAGCACTTTGAAGGTGCCATATCATGATAGCATACCATCTGCCTCAAATAGCAATGTATCCTCTTTCTTAAGTAAATTCCGTTAGTTTAAAATCCCAGGTTAAAACAGTCCAATCAAAACAAAACTAAATTTGTATTGCATAGGGAAAGATTAATATGCATGCTGCAAGCTGCGTTTGATTGGTCAAAATGTTTTCTAGTGAGATTACAACAATGATCCTTGCCCATTGTTTTTAAGTTTATCTAACTTTTTTTTAACTTTACTGTGTATGTGGGACTTTTACTTGTATGGTTTATGCCAAGCATCTGATTCTAGGGGTATTTGCTGGTGTAATAATCAAGCATATAAAATAATTTCTGGAGAATTCTTTAACTTGCATGAAACCTCATATCTACTAGAGGTGTGAACCTACAATGGTCTCATGGTTCAGTTACGATTATTGGTTCAATTCGATATCTCGGTGCATTGACGATGCTTTCCATACCTAATTAGATTTTTTTTCTTCTGAACACAAGATTTTTTTTTTTTATTAAAATCTATAAAGATATTATTAATTATATATTATTTGTAATACAATATTGTCTTTTAATACAAGCAGTAAGATATATGAATTGTACCTTTAATTTGACCTGCTCGAAGAAAACACTTTTTTTTGAATGTATCAAACACAACTCCAATACATGCACAGAAGACAGCATGAGCATTTATAGCAAATTAACTAATGTAGATATTATCCTGCTTCCTTTTTGAGTACTGTCTTACACCCCTATGTCTGGTCATTGTCTTCACCCACTCAACAGATAGGGCTGCGCTTGTCTTTAGAAATGAAAGCGCTGTTCACCAATGAGTGACGCGGGAAGAACAGCTGCGGTTACAGTCTATATGTGCATAATACACGGTTATCACAGGTAATTCGTTATAGATGCGGTGAAGAAAACTCGCAACTCAGGAACGCTAGTGTTTGGATCCACAAGTATCGCTTCAACAGCCAAGAGGAGAGGAAAAGTTACCTCACGAACAGGCCAGTGCAGCGGATCATATTTCCAAAGTGTGTGAGAGAGAGAGGCAGAGATGGATTTTTACAGCATCTCTTCCTACTAGTGAAAGAGCGGCTTGTGTGCTGTGACTTTTTCAGTCTCAACGAAAGACTTTCCAGCAAACTCAAAAGCAGTTGAACTATGCATAATTATCTACATTTAAGTAGTAGGAGCATTTTATTTACTCGCCTTTGCCTCCTTCGCCATAGTATTCTACTGCGACATTGCACATGAGAGATAAATGACGTCAATACGCCATAACCGGTTATGATCTATTACTGAACCGATATCCAATTAGCCCCATCTGCATTGCGGTGCACCGAAGAAACAATTAATTTTGACACCCCTAATATACTATATAGATGTCAGAAAGCAACTGAATCAGTGCACTATATGGCACCTTTAAAGTAAAACACAGAATGAAATGTGTAATTGTATTTTATGAAAGATATAGATAAAGATACTGATCTAACATAGCTTGCTTATTTTAGCCATGTTCATGATCTATTTAAGTATTTTTCATTTTAGAAGGAAAATATTCTACTGATCACAGTTCGAGAGTTGTGAGCTGTACATTTGTGATGCTGTTTGCAAACAGTGGATGTTGAAAACACACTCCTGATTGGTCGGATGGCCAAGTCAGTTATATTGGTCTACTGCTTACTTGTTTTTGAAAAAAATCTCTTGTGCTAAATTTATTTATTGGAAAACACATTAAAACTATGTTTTTTTTTAACTGTTTTTAACATTAATTAGTCACTCTATTATGCTAATTTGATTCTCAAGATACTTTTGTTGGTATTATTTAGAAAACTGTTGTTTTTATTTAGTTAATTTTGTTAAAATCATCTAACCTGCTATTCAGTCATTTAGGGTAAAGAAAATAATGTCAAAATTTAAAATAATAATAACTTTTATTCAGCAATGTCATTAAATTGATCAAAAGTAAAATTAAAGACATGTATAATGTTACAAAAAAAATAAAACATATTCTTTTGGATTTTTTAATTAACAAAAAATTCTGGGAGAGAAAAAAAAAATAAATCACAGGAGTTATAATGGACTAACAATGAATAACAAGGTTATAACAGTTTTGGATTTTTCTTCGCTAGTTTAATTATTTTTTTTATATTGGTTTATTTAGAGTCAGATGTGGGCATCAGGCATGTAAAAAGTAAGTTGTTTATGGATAAGTGCTTAACTTTACTACAGACATGAATCGTTTCAAATGATTCAGTTTGATTTGGTAAATTAGTTCAACCGGTTCATTTAGATAATTTGGCTAAAAAGAACGGTTTGTTCACAATTGCAATCACTAATACAGAAATAAAACCCATTATTGGTCACAAATGTGTTAAATTAATACTTTTCAGTGTCTGCTCGGGTCGTATTTAATATCACCGTGCTGCTGTCATGTCCAGCAATTGTTTTTGTAACGTGAGCAATAGTGACGATGACTGAAGGAGGATTGGCTTGATCTGGCCAATGGCATCAGCATTAAAGAGCATACAGGTCAAACCCCTGGCCTAATAATATCCAGCTGCAGACCTACACTTTTCAGCACACACAATCCAGCACACAAGATCTGAGCAGGGCAGAACCCTATATGGTTAGGACAGATGTTAATGTTATTAATGTCTTTTCGGACCTCGTCATTAATATATATATATATATATATTAAGTAGCAGTGCAATATGGCTGTATATCAGCACTGGTGGGAGGCGTGCGTTGGCACGAGGCAGTAGGTGATATTGCGTGTGTGATATTTCGTTCATACAACAGTTCAACATCACAACCCTGTATATAAATAAGAAAATCAAACAAGGAGAGTCTAAAAACACTTTTTATATTAGGAACTACTTTATTCTGCCATTCATTCACATCTGCAGCTGACGTCAAAACAGCAGAAGCCTTTACTAATTCACCAACGTCACTTTAGAGCTAGTGTTTGAATGACTCTGTTAAAAGTGATGACAAAACTGCTGATTTTGCTTACACTTTAAGATTATGAGGCTGAACGTGACATGAAATGCCATCCATCTACAGAGAAATGTTCTTACAGTTTTACAGTCTACAGTATTTCTCTGTTGCAATCGGGATTTCACAATAAATAACCACGAAAATAACAACAAATCTACTAATGTTACCAGACTGCTGTTGTGTTTGCGATTAGGAAAAACACTAAACACGTGCAGACTTTGCTTATTTCAATCTGCCAACACAACACACATGCAAGCAAATCGGTATAAATACAGCACTACAACATAAAAAAAGAGCGAGATCATCTAACCTGCCAACATGTCTCTGAAAACCCGGGAGACCGGGGGGTGGGGGTGTTCGGGGGTGAGGTTGAGAACAGGATGCAGCAGGTTTTGGGCAGCCGCTTCGATCGGGTACTGTACCAAAGTTGGCAACCCGGGGGTGTTCACTTTACAGACTGTACCAAAGAGGGGGTGGGTGCAATTACAGGAGATTTATTTTTTGAAAGAAATAAAAAGGGGATGTTTGCGGGAGACAGGTCTAAAATATGGGATACTCCCATGAAAAACGGAAGTGTTGGCAGCAGAGATGTATAGTAACGAAGTAGAACTACTTCACTACTGTACTTAAGTACTAAAAGGCAGTATCTGTACTTTACTGGAGTATTATTTTTTTCTCCTACTTCCACTTTTACTTAAGTACATATTTTCCATGAGTTTAATACTTTTACTCCGATAGATTTTTTATGTGCTGCATCGTTACTCGTTACTAGGGGTGTCAAAATGATCGATATCAGTTCAGTAATAGGTCACAACCGGTGATTACGTGATGACGTCATTTATCTCCTATGCGCGATGTCGCAATACTATGGCGGAGGACGGAGGCGCGAGTGAAGGCGGCACACGAGCCGCTAATTTAATATTAGGGAGAAATGTTGTAAAACTTCACCTCTGCCTCTCTCTTTCTCACTTTGGACATTTGAATCGCTGGCCTGTTTGTATGGTAACTTTCCCTCTTTTCTTGGCTGTTAAAGCTGTCGATCCATCCAGACGCGAGCGTGCCTGATGTTCAAGTTTTCTCCACTGTGTCTATTACCTGTGATAACCGCGTATTCTTCCCGCCATGGGTGAACAGCACTTCTTTTCTAAAGCCCTTTCTGTTGAGCAGATGAAGATAATAACCAATCATCATAAGACCTCGCCTGTCAGCACTCAAAAAGCAGGCGGTATTATATTGACATGAGTTTATAAGCTGTAAATGCTCATGCTGTCTTCTGTGCATGAGTTTTGTTTGATACATTCAGAAAGAGTGCTTTCTTTAAGCAGGTCAAATTAAGAGTACAGTTCATATATCTGACTGCTGTATTAAAGAACAAAATTGTATTAAAAATAACCCTATAACTGTCACACCAAGACAAAAGCAATATATATTTTGTATTGCATTTCTTAACTCATAATGTCGCTATTTAACACAGTCAATGCATTTTTTTCTCAACACATCCCATAATTTCTAAAATATCAGCCTCTACCAACTGGTTAAGATGTTGGTTTATGGTAAAAGTACCAGAATTAATACATATACTACAGAACATATGAAGTGCAAGACCAATTTAATTAAAAACATAATCAAAATTTTAAAAAATTAATACTAAACCATAGCCATAAGCCATAAAGTATTTTAGATTTTCTTTTAACACAGTACTATACACACTTTCCTGTTTTTTTTTTTTGTTTTTTTGTTTTTTTAACAATAAAATCAAAATCAAGTGATTTAGTGCAACAGGATTTAGTTTGCCTGTTTAGTTTAGTTTCATGAGTGCTTCCAGAAGACATAACTCCTGTTTATTGTGGTATTAACCAATCAAACTTCAAAACTCCCAAAGTGTGAGTGTGTGTGAGTGAGTAATGCATGTAAGAGAGAAACAGTGTGATTGTACCTGTGTGTGCGTCTGTGTGTGTGTAAGAGAGAAAGAGAGAGAGTGTATGAGAGTGTAAAAGAGTGTATTTTCATGTTTGTGTGTGTGTGCGCCCATGTATATGTATAACAACATCGGTATTACACAGATGTTAGGAGGAGATGGTGAATTATGTGGACATTATGTATAAAATTCAATCACACTAAATATTTTTTTATTTTCAGAAAGTAAAACTACACATAATTTCCTGTAAGGGTTGGGTTTAGAGATTGGATTTGGGGTTAAAGCATTCAAAAGTATAGTTTGTAGAGTATAAAAACAATTGTAACCTATGTAATGTCCCCACAATTCACAAAAGTGTGTGTGTGTGTGTGTGTGTGTGTGTGTGTGTGTGTGTGTGTGTGTGTGTGTGTTTGTGTGTGTGTGTGTGTGTGCGTGAGAGAGAGAGAGAGAGATAGAGTGAGAACTGTGTGTGAGAGTGTATGAATGTGTGAGAGTGTACATTTAGGTGTGTGTGTGTGTGTGTGTGTGTGTGTGTGTGTGTGTGTGTCTGTGTAAAATAGAGAGAGAGAGAGAGAGAGTATGAATGAACATGCTGAATTATCTCATCAGTGAAGTGATTTTCTGGTAAAAGAGCCTGACGATATGAGCTCTTGTACCATAGAAATTATTTACAGAAAAAAACAGTATCGTAAGCCATGTTTCTTTTCATTCTGCTTAATCAAGTGCCCCAAAGATATTTAAAATAAACAAAACAAGATGTCTTTTGACTGCCTTCTTTAATAACTACATTACACAATACTTGTACTTTTACTTTCAGTACTTGAGTAGTAAATTTTGAAATAAACTACTTGCAATACTTAAGTACTAAAAATGTTGAATACTTTAGTACTTCCACTTAAGTATGGTGCTTAAAGAGCCATTCTACTTCTACTCAAGTCACTTTTTGATAGAGCACTTGTACTTTTACTTAAGTATGGGTCTCTAGTACTTTATACATCTCTGGTTGGCAGGTGTGCTTACCAGTTTAATATTGATTTGATTTGCTATAGTTAGAAATTAGTGTTATATTTTCTAAGCATAAGGGCTTATTATGCGGTTCTGTCTCCATCTTTAGGATAGAAAATGTCAACTATAGCCAACGAGCTCTCAGAAATAGTGAATATTTTAAAATAGGCACTATTCTTGCAAATAAACTGCATAGTTGCAATCTAAACAACTACATTCTCAACTAAAAAGCCCTAAAAGTATATTTTGTTGTCTAACTGCAGTAATATTTGTCAAACTGTAGTGTCTGCTTATTACTGGCTGTATGTGGGCGAAGTAATACACAAAGGGTAAAGATATAATACAAAGATATAAACAAATAAATCTTAATCCTATACAATACATTCATCATATAGTAGCTCTAAAGACTTTGAAATCCAAAGCTCCAGGCTCCTTCACAGAAAAAAAAGGACAAGTACTGCACATTGACTGAAGAAATAAAGTCATACAGATTTGTATGAGTAAATAAAAGATTTGTGGTTAAATCCGATAAGCTGTTAGTTCACAGTGCATTCTGTCAGCTCTGTGTGTTTATTGTTGGCCACCTCTGAAGAACTATATTTTTGTTTTCCATCAAGATGCTGTTATCTGACCGCAGGCCGCCAATATACACAGTCTGACATCACTCAAGATCAGAAATAATACACAGAGATCACACATGCAGGACACAAACACACATCAAAGCCTTTGTCGTCCAGTCACACTCCGATAATCTAGCCCTTAGCATTGTTGTCTCTCTATGAAATGTTTTGGGGGGGGGGGGGGGGGTTATTTCTACAATATACATTTACACATAAATCAAGTGTCTCTCTCTCTCTCTCTCTCTCTCTCAATTAGCGAAGATTAGGGCATATTATATAGAGTTTGTACTTTAAAAAAAAAAAAAATCTTTACAAATGTAATGATTTATTTTTTTTTTAGAGTAATGACACTGGAATATTCAGGAATCAATTGCTCCTAATTAGCCATCCGCTTTTTCTTATCATACAGTATATAACACTTTATAATAACTGTACACTATAAATCATTTCTTAAACATTACAAAATAGCTAATTGATCATTTGTAAAGCATTAACTCTACATTAATAGACATTAGCCCCTTTCACACATACAGACCTTTCCAGAAAAATTACTGGCAATTTGTGTTAACAGGCCCTTTTTAAAAATACCAGTAAATTCGTTCCGGCTATTTTCCGGAAAGAGATGTTGTAACATTGTTGTAACGGAATGCGGTGCTGTGTGAACGCAGAAGGAAGATTGTTGGAAAGAGCGCGTTCTTGACTTAAGACTTCTACTTTAGCCAATCTGAACATTTAGAAACATTCAAGTCCGGGCAGTTTATGAGAATAAAAGCCTGTGAATATTTTTCCAGACACATTTAGCTGCTAGATGTTAGTCAGATCACGTTTTTATGTCCCTTCTTAATGCCAACGGTTAAAAATATCGCTAAAATGCTTAGGATAAACCACTGTTTGTTTACCTTCAAGCTCTGGTGCGTATGCACATTAAGCAGCCAGTTAGCGCCAGCACACACACATATCATGTACATCTCGACATGCGAAAGTGTTTCTCTATATGATTTCATCTAAGTTGTTCACAATACTGATCCATCCACAGAGTTTGTAATGTAGTCAAATATTTACAAATACAAGCGCAGTCATTTAAAGCTCATTTCTGGTTAATGATGTCTGAATTTAAAGGTATTTTGGAATGGATGTGTGAATGCTCGTTTCTGGAAAAAATCCATAACCTCCTTGCTTCAGTTTAAACTTACCTGTTAAGTCGTTCCGGAAATTTTGCAGATATCTACCGGTATCACTGTGTGCAAGGGGCTTTAAACACTTACTAATGTCTACTAATGAAAAGTTAATGCTTTACTAATTATTAATTAAGTATTCGCTAATGCTTAAAGAGCCCCCACTTAAGAATGAACACCTCTAGTTTGATAGGTGGAAGTGTAGAGTGGCGAAAGAAGGAAGGGAATTCATAATATTGTAGTGATATTAACATACTGTAAACTTAGTAACTACATCATTTTGACTAAGGTATGCCTTTAAAAACTGATAAGAGTACAGCTGATGATACAAACTAACTTTGCCATATGAATAAACATAAATAAAGAACACTGATCACGCGCTTACCAAATCTGTAGAGACAGGGTAAATAACACCAACTGGAACCACATCTTTTTTTAAAAGAAAAGAAGTGGCAAAGGGGCGATGCGGTGGCGCAGTAGGTAGTAATGTCGCTTCACAGCAAGAAGGTCGCTGGTTCGAGCCTCAGCCGGGTCAGTTGGCATTTCTGTGTGGAATTTGCATGTTCTTTTTCCTCCGGGTGCTCCGGTTTCCCCCACAAGTCCAAAGACAGGCGCCACAGGTGAATTGGGTAAGCTAAATTGTCCGTTTTGTATGAATGAGAATGAGTGTGTATGGATGTTTTCCAGAGATGGGTTGCAGCTGGAAGGGCATCCGCTACGTAAAACATTCCCACTGTGGCAATTACCCCAGACTAATAAAGGGACAAAGCTAAAAGAAAATGAATGAATGAATGAATGAATGAATGAATGAATGAATGAATTTCACCAATTCCAGATGCGAAAAGCTCTCGGGTAAAAAAAGAATGTTCCTTACAAATATATTTTGTCGCGTGTTAGCAGACCACTGCAGTACACAAATGTGGGTCCTCCCCCATCATGGAAAATGGAAACAAAAATTCATTGTGGCACATATATACACTGATAGCCCTTGTCTTCAAACAATTCTTCTACTACTTGTTTGAATTACAGTTGGCAACACAACGTGTCGTCTCTCTGAACACTGTAACAGATAAAAACGGTCTTTGAAGCTATCATGCATATTGATGAAGTTGCACATCATACACAAGATAGCCTGCTTATTGTTTCGAATCAAGTCTTTCTCATGAGTTAATGCCGAAAACTCAAAGACGTCACATTGTACAAGCTGGTACAGACATCCAGTCTCCACGCTGGAACTTACACAATGATCTAATCGTCATGACGTAGCTTCAAAATATAAACCAGAAGAACGAATTAGCTTGAAATAGCACAAAAAACAGTTTTTACTTTTTAGTGAAATATTTGTGTCCTAATAGTGTTTTTAGCAGTGTGGGACACATATATGACTGTCAACATCTCAAAAAATGATCCTTTCATAAATGATTCAAAGTGTGCAGTTATTATAAAGTGTTATCTTATTTTTATTATTATTTTTAAATAATTATTATTTATTATCATTTTAATTATTATTATTAAAATGATTCTCACAAATAATAAAAAATTAAAAAAAAAAACAAGAATCACCTCTGGGACAGCCAATCACCAAAGATGGGTTGCTCGTCATGTGAGCACATCTACAGGTTGGCAAGGCAACAAAGTGATCAGAGTGTATTGACAAACAGAAAGCCAGCAGGCATGATTTGAGAAGCAGGATGGTGTGCGTCTCATGTTGTTCGGAGCAGCTCAGGTCATGGCACAGGGACGGTTGTGTGGACCAGATTGAATTTAATTGGCATCCCTGGGCAAACTACTGATGCTGTGAAGAGGTGGTCACATGACGTGCACATGGGTCTGAATGTAAACGGCAGTTTCTATAGCTCTTTTCAGTGACATTGGGGGAAATTGGGGAAACAAATAAACAGGGGTGATAACAATTCTGACTTCAACTGTGTATATATGCAGGTTTTTTCCCCAATTTCTGTTTAACGGAGAGCAGATTTTTTTTCAACACATTTCTATACATAATATTTTTAATAACTAATTTCTAATATCTGATTTATTTTATCCTCGCCGTGATGACAGTAAATAATATTTGACTAGATATTTTTAAAGACACTTCTGTACAGCTTTAACTGACATTTAAAGGCTTTACTAGGTTTATTAGGTTAACTAGGCAGGTTAGGGTAATTAAGCAAGTTATTGTATAACATTGGTTTGTCCTGTAGACTATGGAAAAACATATAGCTAAAAATATTAACCTTAAAAGTTTTTTTTTTAAATACTTAATTCTAGCTAAAATAAAACAAATAAGACTTTCTCCATAAGAAAAAATAGTATCAGACATACTGTGAAAATCATCTTGCTCTGTTAAAGTTCATTTGAAAAATATTTAAAAAGAAAAAAAAAAGGGGGAATAATAATTCTGACTTCAACTGTATGTTTATGCACACACACACACACACACACACACACACACACACACACACACACACACACACACACACACACACACACACACACACACACACACACACACACACACACAAGCAGTGAAACATTTAGGTCAGTATGATCTTTAATGTTTTTAAAATAAGCTCCACCAAGACTGCATACACAGTACGTATGGTATAATTGTGAAATGTCATTGCACTATGAAATAATAATTAATAATAGAATGATTTCTAAAAGTTCATGTGACTCTGAAGACTGGAGTAATGAAGCTAAAAATTAGCTTTAAAATCACCAAAAAAATTATTAAAGTATAAACTACTTATGAACAGTTATTTTATAGTGCAACCAGTCTTTGTGAGCAGGTTAAGCTTTTTTTAAAACATTTAAAAATTGTACAGACCCCATGCTTTTGACCGGTAGTGTGCGTATGACTGCATTATGTGTGTAAAACCCAACCCTATGGGGTGGCACCACTGACCACTTACAACCCCCTTTTGCATTTAGGGAAAGGGGTTGTATTCATGGGCACGTATTTCCAATGAGCCTGGGTTGATTTAAAATTAGACAATTTAAAAAGCTGTATTCCCTTATAAATTCAGGGATTTACCACTAGAGGGCGATCTGAATGAAGCCATGATTCATGTAGGATTCATGGTATTACTCAGATCACCTGAATTGAGAACCATTCAATTTTCAAAATGTTTTGAAAGAGTAATGATGTAACAAAGCCCTGTGCCTATTATAAAATGCACTCCAAACTATTGATTCAAAGCAAAAGATAGCTCTGCATGATGCGTCTCAGAATTATGATCGCTAATTTACAGTGTCTTGTTCAGTTTTACAGATGTTTCCTCATCTTGATTCACTGCAAACATAGCTCTCTAGAGAACGGACAGTCATCAATGCCTTCAAGAACTACAGGCATCCAGCTTAATCGAAGGCCTTACAGCAACCCAGTGGCTGACAACGCACCCCCTTCCATTGATCTCCAAAACGATTGCAGCACCCCTGTCTCTGGCTAAACCAGTCCACAAAGCTTCGCCTTTCCCAAATGATGACCCGACAGAAGTCATCTGTGTAGTGTTGTGGAGTGCCTACCGATCAAAAGCTGAAAACAGAACTGTAGCAAAGTGATCTCTATCTCATCTATGTGAAGACAAACTGTTCTCTGACCTGACATGCACCACCTCCGTCTGTGTTTATATGTGACTTGTCAAGATAAATGTTAACGGCCATGAAAAGTGCATACAGTCACTAGTGAATTGTTGTTAAAATGGATGTTTAGGTCGCGTGTTTCTCCATCGCTTATGAATGTGCTTGCACTCATGTTGTATGTAAGTTCCCAATCATTTTAAGGCCAGGTCTGGAAAAAACTGTTCACCCATGACTGCTTTGTATTCTTTCTGTACACAGTCTTCCTAATCTCGCCATTAACTGATGGAGATCAAGCATAGCGACAGGGGAACCATTAGTCACAGCAGTGCTTCAGACAGGCATCTCCAAACTTGGTAACTATATTAAAAGAATAATTCAACCAAATATGAAAGATGTGTTCTTTGCTAATCCTAGTGCTATTTCAAGCTCAAAAAAGCAGTTTGGGAAAAACTCCACAATTACGACAGATATTACTGCTATATTGTGCTCTCTTTAGTCTGAGTGTTTTGGAGAACGGATTAAATGTTTCCCCCCATCATCCATCATCCTCTGCACACATTCCATTTCATGGAAAAAGAACAAATCAGCTATAAACATGTCCAGTGTTTATATGACCAAAAGACAAACCTAGACCTGAAGGTACAGTATTAGATCTCCTTTGTTTTTGATTTATTATTGGACATTTGTCAAGGGATCCAGCTGAGATTGGCTCACAAAAATAGGGCTGAAGAAGCACCCTTTAATTGTATTCCCTTAAGATAAAAGTGAGTCTGTGACATGAGGCTGTATTAAAGCATAACAGCTTCTTCTTTTGTGGTTTCTTTTGTTAAAGCTGCGCTGATCAAATGATTTGAATATTTGAAAGCACCAAAACAAACATGCAACCCAGGCTCATTCGGATTGTGTACCCCTGTATACATTTCTAGAGAGAGCCAAATACATTCCAGGAGCTACATGTTTTTGCAGTTTTGTTTTCGCGAATCCTCCAGATTCCAGCTTAGTCTTTGATTTATCAGGGGTGCCACAGCAGAATGAACCGGCAACTATTTTACCATGTTTTTCACAGCAGATGCCCTTCCTGCCACAACCCAGTACTAGGAAACACCCATACACTCTCACATTTACACACACTCATATTCTATTTAGCATGTCTTTGGACTTTGTTTGTGTGGGTTGCCTCTGGGTGCTCTGGTTTCCACACAGGGAGAACATGCAAACTCCACACAGAAATGCCAACTGTTCTATTCGGGACTCAAACCTGTGAGGCTACAGTGTCACCGTGCCATGAATCACTGAACCACCGTGCCATGAATGTAAATTGATTCAAATGTAATCTGTTCATGCTGTTCAAGCATAAAACAAGAGTTAAACTCAAATGTCTGTCAAGCGCTTGGTAAAATACTGTGGTAAAACAAATTTTAAAAGCATGTGTCTTTATCATACACTTGGCGGATTAAGACGCAAGACGTTTATGGCGTTATTTGTTGCTGTTTCCAGACCAGCGCAACAGTGATTTTCAAGTTTTACGCCTCGGTGTTTAAATAGCAAATCCATTTGCACCATTTTGTGGACTCATAAGTGTTCTGGTCTAAAAAGGAGGTGTGTTAAGTTGCAGTTTTGGCACGTTGCTATTTTGAGAAACTGGAATAGACTGCGCCACTGACCAACAAAAAGCTGGTCTGGCTAGATGCACAAACCGAATTAGTTATGCATCTATGCAGGTCCAAAAACTTAGAAATTGCCTAATACACACATACTGTAGAGCAATAGACAAATATCTTTACTAGAGCTGTCAAGTGATTAAAAAGAATTAATCACACTTTTTTTGTAATTAATCATGATTAATCACGAAACGTAATTAATCATGATTAATCACAAAACGCCATATATTTATTACAGAAATAAAAGCACAGGCATTAAATGCCATTTGAATTTCAAAACAATCAATGCCAATAACAAATAAAAATGATTTCCAAATTGGATTCTAAGTGGACTACACACGCGCACACAAATACACACCCACACACGCACGCACGCACGCGCACACACACACAGCGCGCGCAGTACAGCAGACCCAGTGAGCAAAGGATCCCTTCAGATTCATCAACGCGCACGATCGCGTTCATCAAATTTGCTTAAACTACGCGCTCTAAAGTCTGGCTGTATTTTACAAGCAAGGATTCTGACACAGCAAAGTGAAATGTGAGGTCTCATGGACGCAGCTTAAGGGCAGAGGAATGTGCTGTCTTTGACAGCTTGCGACTTCAGCCATTTTCACCGAGTACATTTACATGGACACCAACACTCTGGTTTATGATTAAGATAATTCTGAGTCTACCATGTAAGCAGCGATTTTTGATTACCTTAAAGTCCTGAAATGCGGAGGTTTTTCTTTCGTTTTCCATGCAGTATCAAATTCCATTAAAACATCCTGAATGAAAATATGCTGAATGACAGTGAACTGCTGAACTGCAGTTAAAGTCTAAAGATTAAAAATGAAACACCTGAAATTGAATGAAACTCTGGAGGAAACGTAGGATAGCCTGGTGATGCGACATTATTGTTTTATACTGAAATTTTTTCTCTAAAAGCGCGTACTTGGTCGTATTCAAATTTCTTTGCACGTTAAACACACGCAGGGCCAGAGCAAGCCGAACTGGTGCTCTAGGCAAACGGCAATCACACCACCCTCAACCCGAAAATGAAATAGAAAGTGACCTTTTTGCTGCTGAAAGCGAGGACCATGAGGGAGAGGGTTGGTGTAGCTGATATGAAGTGAAGACCAGGGGGTTCACTCACTATTCTACTGCCCTACACACGTCGGCCACAACAGGAAATAAAAAATAAAAAACCTGCAATTGCGTTATTTGCGTTTTTTTTTTTTTACGCATTAAATATTCAAAATTAATCACGTGCGTTAACGCGCTAATTTTGACATCCCTAATCTTTACATATGAAAACAATTAAAGGATTAAAATGTTACAAAAAAATATACTTTCTACATAAATATAAAAATCACTGCCTCCAGGCCTTCTTTGTGTCAGGTTTTTTTTTTCATTTAATTTATGATCATTTGCATTTGTATAATTTTATTATTATTAGCAGCATTATTTATTATATTATGACTTATTCTATTTATATTTGTTTTAATAAACACAAGTTTAGATTTGTCCGCCTGTCTGGTTTTGGACCATATGGGGCATAGGATGTATGCTTGGATATCACTATAAGTTTTTTGACCACACTTCGTTATTTTTGCAAATTTTTTCGCTTGCTGGGAACAAAAACTGAATTTAGAAATAGTTCTGAAACAAATCTTTGCGCTTAAACAAAATTAATTATGTAGGCCAGTGGTTCTCAAACTGTGGTTTCCTCCTAGTGGTACGCAGAGGAACCGCTGAATAATGAAAGAAACAATTAACACTTTTAATCCTTTAAAGCGTAATATAACATCGATGTAATCAGCATTGGCTGTTTTGTGAAGCGTACGATCACAACGCTGTGCTTAGAATGTTTATTTTAGAGCATTGTGTCATAAGCTGCTATAAATAATTTTCCGAAGTTTAAGAATTGATTCTGAAGCGTGATTTGACTGACATGAAAAGTAGCCAATCACAGTCGACCTTGTCTAGTTGCGTGAAACGTAAGGGCGGGACAAATGCTTTCTGTCTTGCAGAACTGCAAGTCCTCTCAGGATCGCCTGTGTGCTCAGATTGAATACAATCGCGATCTTTCCACCATTAAAGTAGACATTATTTATCTTTGTTCCTTGACTAAATTTAGTCAAAAGTATTCAAAGTTAGATTGATATAGATTGAAATAGATTGATACATGATCGATGACAATGCTAATGGTCTTCTTATTTGGCTGTGTTGTGAAGTGAAACTTACTTTTAGCAAAGGTGTATTTTTTTTATTTTTTTTATTTACGACAAAATAATTATGCCGGAAATGTTTCTGGATGAGGTATTTGTGTGATTTATACATTTAGCTGTATTCTGATCTGTCTTAAAGCATTACAGGTCAAAGCAATACGTTGTTACTTATTGTTTATTTATCAAAATTAACAATAAGGCTCTTAAAGCACTGCTTTGATAAATGTAGTGTCGTCATATTTCAAATACCTTAAGTAAAATGAAGTCATTTGTTTTATTAATTTTTTTTACTGACAGTGTACTTGTATTTTTTTTTAAAGTTTCTATTTTAGATTAGGTTAAATGTAAAATAAAATCTACATGTGATGTACAGCTTTTTAAGAAACAAATTTGCCATATTGTAAAGAAAAATTGTGTAAAATATGTAAATAAAAGGCTAAATTTAAATCTTTTTACCATATACTTCAATTAAACCTTTCAAAGCTTGTAAATATCGTTTTTAAAAAAAATGGGCAAAAGGTGTCTCTATGGCCTTAAAGATTATTTGGTAGTTTTACCAGTGCTATTGAAAAAGATTAATTGTCATGAAAGGAAAAATCGACCATACTTTCTTTGTTAGTGCAATTGCCTATACATGTAGCTTTGGGATTTAAGCAATTAAACCATTCAATCAGGTTTCCACATAAAAAAGTGATTTCATAATGAAAATCAGATTTTTTTTTTCAATAGTAACCAACTAGTACTTTTTAAAAGAGTACTTTGTACTTTTACCTAATATTAATATTATTTACTAAAATTTGTGTTATTTTAGCAGTGTAATAGTATTTTTACTTGAGTACAAAAAAGATTTCACAAGCATTTAGTGCAGGTTTATTATATTATTAACTTATGATTAATAAATATTATTTTTTTATGTTTTTTATTTGTATCTATTCCTATGCAATGTTTTATGGGTTGCTGAGAATACTTTTCAGGTCTTCAATACATGTCAGTCTTGAAAAAAAAAAATAGGTGCTGGAATTGATTTTCATTAGGCTGTGCCTGTATGAACCCTGTCATATGTACATAACATATATTTCAAGATTTGTCTGAAAGTGTAGGAATGTGACATATAGCCTATATTTATAAGGTCCAAGCAACATCTCCAGCTTTTGATGAATAGGCTACAATGAATACTTTAGATTTCAGTACAGCAGTTTTCTTTTTACTTTTTAAGAACAGCACCATTTTTTTTATGAACTTTTAATAGCACATTAACTAAAAGGTTTTTTTTTTTATCTGCAAGCACAGTTAATGTTTAGACTATTTCAAATGTTTAAAGTGACTAATAATAATACATGTTCTTAATAATAGGAATTAATCTGCATCGTTTTTAAACTGTGCACACCTCTAGCTGCTTAATTAGGCCTACGACGCTATTTTTTAATACTAGTTAAAAAAATAGCGTCGTAAGGTGGTACTTGGAGAGACAATTTTTTTCTAAGGTGGTACTTGGTGAAAAAAGTTTGAGAACCACTGATGTAGGCTAATGGATGTCTTCAGCAGAGTGGATTTCCAACCTTTCCTTATCCATGAAAGAAAAGGAGTAAAGTAATGAGTAAAAGTAAAGTAAAGAGAAGTTAAAGAGGTTGAATGGAGGAAACTCTCTATATTCTATATCCTTGCGTTGCAGATGGTCTGTTTAACTGTTTTCCCGCTAGAGAAGCGTTCAGTTTTTCCACTTACATAGTCCGCCATGGACTATGTAAGTTAAGGGAATGGAGATGAGATTGACTTAATGTACGTTATGCTCAAAACACACCCATAACTCATTAAGAAAATAAGCAAAACCCTGTTAGACCATGTACTGCGGCGCCAACCGTATTTTTAATCCTTAAAATAGCAAAAGTGGATTGGGACATGCCCGTAATTCTTTTCCACTATGCGCTTTAGACTTTTGCTTTTTAGATTGGCAGAATAAAGCCCTAAGTGTTGAAACAATGGAATTTAATGCAGTGTTTCTTGTCTGAGACCCACTTTATATCATGTCTCAATCACACAGTGAAGATAATTGAATTGAAAGAATCCAGATCTTAAACACTGTGATTGTATAATGGAATGACAGTTCACAAGAAGGGTATCGAGCACTGAAAATTAAAAGTCCCTGTGCAGAACGGAGCTTTAGTGCACCTTTAAAATATGAAATGAACTTGCAAAGGACACAACAAGAAAGTGTGTGCGTGTTGCTCTATGCAGCCATGGGCACTGTTCCTGCCAGTACAGTCACTGGCCTACGGCAAGGTAAGAATTCTCTACCAATTTGATGGAGTGTGCCGTTTCCACACGAGCTGCTTTCCTGATTGAAATAATCATTTCATGCACCTGAACAGGCATCTATCAAAGTGATGTTACCTAGTAACTAATTTCAACATTTGCACACACACATCCTGCAGTCAGTCGGAATTTAATTCAAGAGGGACGGCGAACACAAACAGACGTGATTATCATTTGTAAGTCAGCAGATATGCTAAAGACGTAAAGCAGAAGCTGAGAAATATTTGATCCTGCTTAAATTAAGGTCAGATATGTGCGTCAACTGCACAGCATGGCAAATCTCTCGAAAATTACGGTCGCAACATGTGGCACAACAATTTCCCTCCACGCGAGGATCAAAAAAAGAGGGTAGATTGAGCGGTTTGTTTTGCAAATGTGATCGACGAAGTGACTCACCTATAAATCCGGAGGAAGGGGGGTTCGGTTGAATGTTCTCCTCTGTGATGCTCTGCACGATATCCCAAAGTTTCCAGATAAAAGAAGGATGCAGAATATAAAAGGGCTGCTCCGGGAAGGCCTTTCTGTGAGTTATGTATGGAGTAAACAGGTCATAATCAGGATGCAGGAACCACTGTAGAAATGGGAAAACAAGTGTAAAACATACTAAATATTTGGTCACTTTATAAATAAGATTCCATATGTAATGTTAATAAGTTTATTAACATGAAGGATTTTAAACAGCATTTACCCAAATACTCAAATTTTTAAAGCGTTAAAAAAAGCTATTTGTTGACTTTACCTTAAAAAAAGAGAGTAAACCTGCTGCCTTATATTTATAAGTAAACAAACTATGTGCTTGTTAAAGAACATCTATTTTACCCCTTTTAAAAGATCTAAGATAAGCCTTCGGTGTCTCCAGGATGTGTCTGTAAAGTTTCAGCTCAAAATACCCATCAGATTATTTGTTATAGCCTTCAGAATCTGTCCATTTTGGTGTCTGAGTACAATGTTGCTGTTTTTTGTAGCCTGTTGCTTGAAATGCAAATGAATGCATGTCTGCTTCTCTTGTGTTACATCAGATAAACAGCAGTCAGTGATATAGAGAGACTCAGATGAAGCTGACATACAGATCATTGGCCATATTGGTCAAGCCATTTAAAGAGGAGGTAAAGTGCAGGACACTTTGGGATTTGGATGTGTGTTAAAACAGACAAATAATATGTAAACATGTCCGTCCTGTGTGTTTTATTTTAAACACAACTAATTTTTTTTCTTAAATGAGCATAAACAGTTATTAAAGTAATGGAATGCTTTCATTATAGATCTGCATTCTTACAGTGACACCTCTGTAATCAAACTATATAAAACCAAATAAAACAAAAGGAGAGATTCATTTGTTGTTCTTCACTTGTTTGATAACAGACGTGTCACTTCAAATGGCGTGTACAGAAGCTGATCTGGAATCAGTTTATCATTCGGAGCCCATCCGTATACATGCATTCCCTGGGTCCCTAGGTTGCATATGAAGAGCGATGCACAGCTTTAATGGAATAAATAAAAATGCAGACATTTTTACATTAATTTCAACATGCTTTCAAGATTAAAATTACACGAGAAATATGGGAAAATACTTTATGATAGGATGAAAGTGGGATAGAATGGTAAAATACAGGAGAATCCTGGCAAAAAAACAGGAGGGTTGACAAGCATGAAGTGAACAGGAAGTGTTTGTGGAAAAACACCTTTGAGAGATAACGCTAAACATCTTTGTGAGGGAACGCAAAAACTTAAAAAAAAAAAAAAAAAAAATATTATAAAATATATATATATATATATTTTTTCCCATCACTGTTTTTTTTTCTCCCTCTCAGTTTTTTTTTTCTTCCATCTATTTTTTCCCCTACCATCACATCTCTTCCAGGCCTCCGTATGATGTAACAAAGTGTTACCTAAACAATTTAAGTATGTAAAATGGATGAATAGATTATAGGGATGCTCAAAATAATCGATTAACAATTAACCGAAAGGGTGCGTTTGTGACCGATTAATGCTATCAGTTAAACGATTAAAATGATTATTTTCTATATTTTTAGTTTGGCTGCATAAGGGCCGATTGAATGCGCCTTTGCATTAATAGGGGCATCTTTTGCACGCGGCTCATCCCAGAGCAGCAATTTGTGTTGTCAAGACAACTACAGAGAACTTTTAAAGAGCTTGGTTTCCGTTACATTCATTCTTCCATGGCGGGGAACAAAATGCATCCCGCCTCGGCTACATACCCATTCAAAACATTCAGTTATTGTTGTTGTTTTTTTTAATAGCGGATTATAAACGCATCAAAACGTATTAAAAGGTAAGTGGATTATAACAGCGCAAACATTTTTGTAACCGTATAGTGCTGAGCGCTGTCTGTTTAATCCTTTGGCGTTACGTGCTGACTGACTGACAGGTGTGCGATGCGTGAGGCCAGCAAACACGCAGAAGCTTTCAGTTAAGATGAACACAGTTTCTATAGTTATAGGCTACTTTATTTATAAATAAAGTATGACTTTGTATATAAATCACTCTATCTTGCTGGAGTTTATAGCCGTTTCGCTTTACTTCAGGACGCATTAATGCCGCTCTGAAGGTCTAATCGCTGTTTTAAGTCATCCAGAGCTGTATGAATGTACAAATCTTGAATATCACAATAGTATTAAATATTACAATTGTAACAACACAGACAGCAACACTTTTGCATAATCGATACCCAGGTGATTCCGTCGTTTCATAAGAGGACCGTGCTTCTTCTCTTTTTTCCTTGTCAACATAAAGGCAGTGAGGTGCGCCTCGCGTTTTTGAAATAAAAAAAAGGCACGTTAGCTGTGCTCGGCCACTTGTTTTACTGCAAGACATACTTAACTTTGCGTGACGATAACGTATAACTCGTGCCTACAGACACATTTGCCAAAGAAGCAAAATGGAAGAAGAATATTGCTTGAAACAGACGTGTTGATGCCAAAAAAAGAGCTGATGTTGACCTGGATCTGCGTCATAAAC